>NW_026623546.1:738608-756999 GCF_030028575.1 Malurus melanocephalus
CCTTCCCACCCTTTCTGTTGCCCTCCCTGTCCCCCTTCACAAAGCCAAAACTTGAAAGCTGCTGAGGTTTGTTACAACATCTGTTTTTAGATAGGAAAATTAATTTCACATGATCATTAACTCCTGTACCTCATTTAATATTCACATCTATAGGACAAGAAATACTTTTCAATTYGTGAAATAGGGAAAGCCTGAAAATAATTCTGCTAGTAAATTTAATCACCATTCCTGTTTAATATCAATATCAGTGACACTTGTGATCCCTAATTTTTCTTGTTTTTATTTTTTTTTAATACCATTTTTAAAAAAGTTATTTAGAAATTACACTCTTCCTCCTCAAGCAGCGCATGGGATTCAGGGAAATAAGAGACTGCAGAACCTCTAATATGTAGCCTCTCATGTTTGGTTGTGTAGAGCAAGCTGAACTGTAGTTCACACTGGCAACATTCTCTGAACAGTGAGAAAAGCTCAAAATAGCTGGTTTTTTTTTTTCTTATTGTAGGATTCAGATAAAAGCAGAGCTATGACTTTTCACACTTTCTGACAAGGTGCTGGTTTTCAAATAATAAAATACTTTCTGTGACCACAGTTCATCATTTATTCACTATGAGAAATACATAATAATGATGACAATGTAAAAGGGCYAATAAATTGCTAGTCCTTCCACAGCTATAAAGTAACATAAAAATAGTGATGGAACATTTATATTTCTTGATGTGATGCAGCATGTGAAGAATAATACCATCAAAGATTAATTTTATTTGGAAGAAGTCACCAAGGGCAAGTACATCATTAAAAACAATTGCATTTTAAGCTAGAGAAAAAAAAAATAAAATTWAACAATTCATTTCTGTTAAATGAATTTGCCATATAACCTTGAATGAAAAAAAAAATTACTATACATCCAAAGAATTAAGGGAGACACCATCAAATTGATGGAAGTCTATCAATAAATCACACAAAATTGTTTAATCTGTCATTGAAGAATTCTGGATTGTTTAATGGATTACAGTTGGATTGTATCAGAAAGAGACATTTGTTTGCAGAGAGTGGAACCACATAACAGAGGCTGAAGACGTAATCTTCACATCTTCCATGCATTTTCTTGCTCATTAAGTTAGGTTAACACTTATTTTATAAAAGGTAGTAAGTTTAATTCTTATGAGATGTAAAAATCACACTTTCGTAGATTAACTAGAAAGAAAAATAATGAATTTCCTTTATGTAGGATCTGTAATACATTAGGAATGGAAGAAAAAAAATGAAAGCAATAACTGCAAATTCAAATTTAACTAAAGAAACTGTCTGAGCTGTTTCCCACTCATTACAAATGCATTATTTTAATCCGAGGCCTTTTATTTCAGAAAAGCAAAAGCTAGGCATGCCTGTTTACATTTACTTGCCTATTATTATAATTTCATGCAGAGCATSTCTGACACCAGAGGTCATGTCTCATTTTACACAAAAGGAAACGTAAGCAGAAATAAAAACAGTAATAACTGTACTGTCAAAATAAAAATTTTCACCCTTTTTTTCCAAGTGGGGATGTACTTTGTTTTTTACACTCTCCCTCTATTAAACTCCCAAACTTAAAGTGACAATATGTTCAAGATTAGATCATTTTTTCAGTCATGCTGATAGTACTCCATTATGATKTTAATCTGATACTTTTGGAAGTTTTCTTCTCAACGAACTTCTAACAAAAACCCAAAGAATGTCTGTTTTAATTTTTGGTTTTACTTTTTTGGTTCTTTGGYTTGGTCTTTCTGGCAGATAGTAAACTTTATGTACTATACATCATGCACCCAGAGGAATTAGGGATTTAATGTTCTACATTATACTATACTTTTTYCATGAAAAGCCAGCTGGCAGCTACTCTATACCTGCATTGATAGAAAAAGAGAGAGAAAATATGCAATAGGAAATGTAGCATGAGAGAACTGTAGAGCTCAGAGTGATCTTTTAAATCCATGACTCTCTTGCAACTGATCAAAGAAACAGCTATGACAAAAAACCGAATTTACTTCCTACTTTCTTCTTTTGTTAAGAAATAAATTCATACTTTACCAGTTTGATTAGTTTGATTTTTTACTACTTGGTTTGTGTTTGGRATTGCCACAGGGTAGCTGTGTAACATGTAGGAAATACAGTCTAGCACTTAAAAGAAGCTTGATGCTACTCTGACGTAACCAATAGTCAGATATCCCTATTTCCCTAATCCCTACTGGTGGCCTCACCTGAAGTCTCAAAAGAACCAGTCCTTCCTGCCCTTAACAGCCATTCTCAAAAATCCAACTAAACAATTTAATTACAATTTAGGTGAATGATGCTGAGAAGCAAAACACTAATATTACTATGTATTAAAATGAATAAATAAATAMATATTTTGCAATGTTTCATATTTTGTTCAATAGAATACTTGAACAGTTTAATTAGCTAAACTTGGGGGGAGTTTGGTGTTTATTATTTTTTTTCAATGGTTGTTTAAATTTGACTTTTATAAATTCTGGGGCTTAAAACAAGCAAAAAAATTACAAGAGCAAAGGAGACTAAGTTATTTTTACAAAATAGTAAAGAATTGCTGAATGCAGACTAGAAASCTAGCTGAGTAATCATGGTAGGTGGAAGTTTCAGTATAGTGAGAAGAGTGAAAGCTTGCTTTCTGTAACTATTTGCAGTGCATGAACTTCATGAGTGACATTTTGACTCCTTTCAAGTCAATGGTAAAAACCCAATTGATTTCAACTAGTCTGGAGTTTCAGCTACAGCGAGAAAGAGACAGACAGTGGAAAGAGGCATAAAAATAAATGTATCTGTGAGGGAAAAAAGGAAGATAACTACCCTGAGTGTTCAAAAATTATATATTTGTATATTAAAACCAACATATACATACACATTCATATACTAGTCAAAATACAGATCTGTAGATTAATAAAATCCACAAGGAAACCATGGAACCAAGGAAACCATGTTGTTTCTGAGATCCAATGGGTTTCCTTTAGATTACAAGACATTAGGTTATGCTGTGACAGAGCTACATAACTTCACTGTTTTTCACATTATGTTTTAAATGCTGAGCTCTAGAGTGTGCTTATTTTAAGATGCAATATAGATAGATTTCCAATATTGTGAACTTGGTAGATGACAGAGAGTTCACTTTCTTCTCTGAGGCAATTATGTAGAGTTAAAATTTGACTGAGATGATACAGCAATACACAATATGTACTGAAATAGTTGTTTTAACTGGGGTTSCTTGATGCCTCTGAACAGAACCCCTTGCTAAAATCTGTATTTTCATTTRGCAAGATTTACTCTATAGGAAGGACTTCTGCACTACTTAAAAAAATATGAAGAAAACAGATTTTGTGTAATTGATTCATTATCCAGCTTGAAATATATTTCAAGTCTAATTAAAATCCAGATAAATATTTTCCTGCACACAGGAGAATATCTACTACTTTTACCAAAATCAGCCACATTCTTATATATTTTTGAACTTGTCATATCTATTCCATTTAATTTTCTTACAAGTACACATAAGAAGGAATAATCCTGGCCAGAATATTTATTTTGCTTGATTATATTTCAATCTTCTGCAGATAGGAGAAAGTTCTCAGCTGTTTCTATTTGTGAAAGTCTTCTGATTGTCATCTATAAAGGAAATAACTCTAAGAGTATGTACTCTGTTTCATTGATTTTTTGCCTGCTGGGAAGTCAATGACAGGCCTYGGACATCTCACAATGCTCAGAGCAGATGTAATGGTGGTATCATCATCAGAAAACCACTGTCAGAAGAAAGGGCAACACTTGAACTTGGTGTTAGCACCAAACTCTGTAAGAACCTTTGGAACTCATTAAAGTTAGGTYTGATACTCTAATAAAGCATTCTTCTAGAATTCTCCTAATGGGACATTTGTCTCAGCAGTAATTCAAATTGAAACAATAAATACCAAAACAAAGGTAACAAATAGTTCAAGAAGACATATTTTAACATTTTGACAATAGTTTCAGTGAAGGTATTTCTTTCTTTTACAGGAGATTGAGTGTCAGAAAAAAAAAAATCAATAACACTTTCAGATATGTAATAACCTCTGGTTAGGTTTTACTGCATGTGGTGCCTTATCTAGAGCTATTAACTCCTTGTGTTCTAAAGAAAATKATTTTTGTTTCTTTCTAAATCTCCAGCCAGAGCAGAATGTCTCTGAGTCAATACTGGTAAGAATCTTCAAAGAGGAAAAGAGTAACCCAAGCCGGTCRGCCTCACCTCGATGTTTGGAAAGGTGATGAAGCAACCGATCCTGGACTTTTCCAGAGACATTAAAGACAAGAAGATATTAGTAAGTAGTCAGGGTGAATTCACAAAGGGACCTCACGAAAAGTTAACAAGGGGAAGTGCAAGATYCTGCACCGAAGGAGGAATAATCCCATGCATCATTAGATGTGGAAGGCCAGGCCAGCCAGATCACAGATTGTCACAGAAGGACCTGGGGGTGCCCTTGCAGCAAAGGAGGCTGAGGGTATCCTGATCTGCATTAAGGCAAAGTACTGCCAGCAGCTCAACAGAGGTGTTCATTCCCCTCTGCACAGCACTAAGACCCCATCTGGAACACTGTGGCACAGAGYTGTAGAAGCTGAAGGCTGAGCCTGGAAAACCTCTGTTCACCATCCTGACCAAGTTCACCTCCTCAAGCAGGACCACCAAGCACAGACTGCCCCAGACCACATCTAGGCATTATCTCCTAGCAGCGGAGGCTCCCCACTCTCCCTGAACAATRTGTGGCAGGGCTGTCACCCTCACAGTAAAAGGTGTTTTGTTTTGTCTGTACTAAACCTGTAGTTTATTAACCTGCTGTTATTTAGTTTATATCCATTGCCTGTGGTCCTGACCCCTGGGCACCACTGAACAGACMATCCTTTTGCACCTATGTCCATCCTTTTTGCACCTTCCCTTGGGGTTCTTATATACACTGATGATGAAATCTCTTCTGAGTCTTCTTCAGGATAAAAAAATCCCATGGATTTCATGGGAAAGATGTTCCAATTCTTTTCTCATCTTTGTTGCCCTTTCAGTATGTCCATGTCTCTTTGGTGCTGTGGAGATCAGAACTGCACACAACACTCCAGGTGTRGGTTCAGCAGCACATGAAATATCCTCCTGAGTAAAGAAGGAGGATCACTTCCCTTGGCCTGCTGGCAATGCACTGCCTAAAGCAGCCCAGGATATTTACACATCACATTGCTATCTGGACAGAAAGAGTCATATCTAATTATTTTCTGGATGAAAAGTCTTCTAAAGTGAACTRCTATTCTTTATTCAATCTTTTGCATTTTTAAATTTGTTGGGACTCCAAGCAGTAAATAAATAAATTATGAAGTGAACAAGTCAACAGTAGCCTATGAGAAATATAACATTGGAAATATAAAGTAACTTTTTAATTGGATGCACACTTTAGAGCAGTRACACCTTGTTATTGTCTAAATTGATCAGGCTTAGTTGATAAAACTAGTCTTACAGAGCTGTTTTAGAACATTTTGAACCATACTTTGTTTCAGCCCATGTAAAGCCCAGCTATCTGCACGAAGCCTGCTGGTGTCTAGCTCACAGCTTTTAAGGCTGGGAAGTAAGCATGCAGACTGTGTAGCTCATTAGAGCACTATATCTGTGTAATAGGCATTTATTTTCCCTGTCTGTCAGCCAGTGCCTGGTACTGTCTGTCAAGCCAGACTTCTGTGAATTGCAATCTACAGTAAAACATTTGAAAGGCATATGAAGTGCCTGAGTTTTGCAGGTGTGGCAGACCATTAATAGTGGTCTTTGCATTTGCCTAATTTATGGTAGCATAAGGTTTCCTAAAATTCTAGTGTGTCAAAATTTAGACATGCCTTCAGTGCCCGATAAATTACAAGTGAACTGCTATTAGGAAACACAAAAGGAAAGCTATCTTTACAGAGGCAGCAAAAATTAATACAGAATAAATACCATCAGCAAAATGTTCTAAATTTTCCAGTAAGTAAAATATCATACAGGATCAACAAAAGTTCCCTCTGTTATCTTCTTGGGAAAAGGTACTGTTTCCTAGGATAGTGGATAAATTAGTGAGATACATCTTAATAGACATAATATTTTATGTGTCACTGTGACTTATTGCATATTTGTAAGTGTTACAATAATTAACATTTTTAATATGAATTCAAGACATGGCACAACTGCTGTCTTCCTCAGTCTTCCTAAATAATGTCAGTAAGGACATGAAAATCTAAGCTCCCTTTCCCATTAATGGTGACAGAACAGTCACATCTAAAGGTGTGTCTGCCTGTCTTGGGTATCTATTTGTCAAGCAAAATAAATAACACTTCAGAGGTTCCATTAGGATCCCCAAACACCTTCTATTAAATCTATCTCGGTTGTTGCTTATAATCAATATAAAGAACAAAGCCTAAAAATTTACCATTAATGTCAATTACACATGGTTTAATACTTTACATGATAGTACTTTATTAGTGCTGTATGTCATTACTGAAAAGACTCCATTTGCTACAGATTTATTTTGAAATAGAAACAAACCTCAGGCCATCAGAGTAACTGTAGTGATTGTCTATCATATTTGAGGAATATTTATTGATAAAAGCTTCATGAGTAGTTCATAAACCATACATTTTTACTTTGARAAAGAATGAAGCAAAGTATTTCATATTGTAAAAGTCATCACATGGATTACAAATATTGTGAGATGGTGTACAGTGTGTCTATATGAAGTAGATTCTTAGACTTATTCASTGATTTGTTATGAGAAGAGTGTCAAAACTTCAAGGGATAATAGCACGCTATTTACAGCTTCTCTCAGCTTCCTACTTTGTCCCTGAGCCAATAGCTATAATACCATATAAATTTACCATACATATTCTTGAARAATTTTCATTYTAATCCCAATTTGGAAATGCTGGAAACCTATGTGAGGATTTTAAAAAGTGAAAATTGATTTGTTCTACTTAGAATATTCTATCATATAACTTTTAAAAATAGTTGTGTCTCAGCTACCTACATAATGTACATGTAAAATAGAAAGTGTTCATCCAATTTTCACTTTAGCTTTAGCAAGAAAAATAAAGATACCAAGACCTTGAGAATAATTTTCCAGAAAAGCATTAATATAAAATATRTATTTAATATATATATTTCACTCTGCACTAGAACAGAGTGAAACTCTGGAACAYCTGTTATACACTGATATCGTTGTCTGAGGAAGTATTTTCTGACAAATGAAAAAATGAAATAGTCTAAGTCCTTCTGAAGGAAGTTTTGCCATTAAACAAAGTAAGCTCAAGGGACCTACATGGAATATCCAGTTTTTAGGAATAAAATCATAAGCTGGATGTCATCAGAACCCAATGGATCCAATCWAGAAAATAACAGCAATGTCTCCACCAATTTGCAAAAAGGAAACACAACCATTCTTGGGTGTTGTGGTTTTTTGGAAAAGACACATTCCAGCTTACAGTCTGATTGTCAGCTCTCTCCATCAAGTGATAACAAAGAAAAATGATTTCAAGAGAGGCCCTGAGCAATGATGAGCCATTAAACAAATCAGCATGAGATAGTTAATGCAGGAGTCCTTGGGCCATCCTGGACAGGGCAAGAGGTTAAAACRTGCTCTACACTGTGGCTGGGGAGAACAACCTTTGCTGGACGCTCTGGCAAAAAGCACCAGGGGAGACATGAGGTCAAMCCCTGTGGCTTCAGGAGTCAGGGTTATGGATAATCTGAGGCTTGCTATACTCCAGCTGAAAAAATACTGGCAACCAACACAGGATCCTTTGCTTCRGAAGATGAATGCAGAAATACAAATATGGGGAGTCCTGACTGATTGACTATAAAACACTTGCACAAACCCACCAGGTTAAAGACTTCTAGCAAATATTGTTTTAGCTAACATTAAAAACCACTTGGAAACAAAACAAAAAAAAAGCATAGAAACATTTATAGATTTCTTTGATGTGTGCTGGAAGCCATTTCTTTCTAAAATCTATTTTATTAAGCATTTATGAATATCAGCTGTATTTAACCCATTACTACTGCAAATCAACTTGTAGGGTCCAAACAATTTTTTTCAGTTAAAATCCATTCTGCTCAGCACCAGAAGCAGGAAAAGAGTTGGCAGCCTGTGACAATGTTCCCATTCAAGCTATCTTGACTAAAGAAGGGCTCATTTTGTAAGGGCCTTCTGAGAACTCTTTCAAAGGCTACAAACCATGGCAAAACAAAGAACCTCTCACATCCACATAGATTAATACCTAATAAGACAACATCAAATAATCCCTGAAATAGAAGTAGAATTCAGATTTTTGGACTTCATTTCAATCTTTCAGAGAATTTTTTTCATTTCTATCATAGCATGGCTTGGTCAAGTGGAAGATGTTCCTGTCCATGGCAGTGGGGTTSAAACTAGAGGATCTTTAAAGTCCCTTCCAACCCAAATCATTCTGTGGTTCTATGACAGAGAACTTCAACACTTGTATTTACAATTTAATTTATATTTCTATGGGGTGGTCCCTGAAGGAAGAGTCCAGGCACTGCCAGTGGAAGGTGGCAACCACTTCCAGATGGTTCCAGCTGGCTCTAAAGGATATCCTGCAAGCCAGTTTGCTATGGATGTGGCACCTCTGGGAAAGTGCATTAAAGAAAGGGCAGAGAGGAGGGATCAAAAGGGTTGAGCAGTGGRAGAGATAGAGATCCATTGAGGACTGGATTTTCCCCTGAACCTGTGGGCATTCCACACCAGAGCAGAGAAAAGCATGAGAGGAAGGAGCGGCAGACAGAGATCACAAGGTACTGACTGCACCTGCCCTGGCCCCCATCTCCTCTGCACTGCTTAGGAGAGGACAGAGTTAGGAGTGAAGAAGACAACTTGAGCCTGGAAAAGGAGGACTTAAGGACTTAACTGACCTCTCCTCACTTTGAGCATTTGATATCTGCAGTCTCTTTTGGTCTCTAAAATGTTCTCTTAAAACAGTAAGTTCTTATTATTTTGGTYCAATAATTTTGTGCTATATAAATCCACTACATTTCATGTTATTGCTATGTTTTGACACCGGAGCTGAAGCTAGAGACAGTGCAGGGAGACTTTTGGGTCAAATATATATAGGGAGGAGTCCCTACCTACTGGCTATGGAATAGGAGACTGCTGTCCAGCAGCTCCCAAGATCTTTTCTCCAAACAAAGGCACAAACATGACTTTTTCCTGGAAACTAATACTAAGCGCAAATTCTTCTTGAAACTTTTCCTTTCTGCAGAGGTAAAATATTTGTGGTTTTCAAGAAAGCTCAATTCAAACCATTTACTGACAGCTGGTGCTCTTTATCAGCATACTTTTTAATTTTTTTTTTTTTTTTAACTGAAGGATATTTTGCTTAGTCACTCCAGAATACGTCTTCATTTACAAATCATATATAGTGGATATATACTTCTATTACCCTCTACTATTTGTTCATTTACCATTTTACTTTAATTTCTCTGCAGATTTTAGTTTGGTTGTTTATTGTTTTGTTTACATTGCATTAAATTTATTCTTTAAGCATTTATTGGTTCTAGGTTAAACAGTGATCTTTTGGCCTCTTCTGATCTTATTTGAAAATACATGTAAATTATCTTGTTTATTGGTAACATACTGAGACAAATTTCAAACAAAACTTGTTTGAAAATATATGTAAATTATCTTGTTTATGGTAACATACTGAGACAATGGCATTCTCGTTTATTTAAACATGAAATAGAAGATAACAAAGGTTAAAAAAAAAGGAATATTTTAATCACTTTTTGTTTCCTTTTAATAGCTTCTCAAAYGCTTCACAGTTTAGAGCATTTCTTCAATGAAATGATACTGGTTTTGATACTAGTTGGCAAAAAGGGACAATTTTTTTTTGATTGATAAAAAAGCCCAATTATATAGACAAGACCAGAAATACATAAACAATGTATTTGCCAAGATTTCAGAGAGAAAATTTGCATTGACTTATTAATAGTCTTTAAAGGGAAAATGGACAATATCAAATAATTCTTAATTAACCTACTTTTCCCCTGCAACTATTCCCATGATATTCACAAGAGCAGCTTTAAAAAAAAAAAAAAAAAATTAGGTATTTATAAATGTTTCAGCTGTATTATATTCCAGGATTGTTCTCTAAAAGTGTGGTACTGATCAGGATGAAATTAAAGGCAGAATCAGCTGCTGAATGAGAGGAGCATGGTTGTGTACACACATTTGTTCTCAAACTAAAAATATCTCTGGCTACTTGATGGTACCATGGCTTTCCTTTTTTGAACTAATTTTGGATCTTTGGGGCATATTTCTACTTGATTTGGAGACCTTGGACAGTATTGAGAACTTGTCCATTAGTGATTTAGAACATTTAAACTTTGTTTCCAGGAGAATATTTTTCATAAGTTGCATGGAATTTTATTCTAAGCAGAGAACTTTCCTGGTTTAATTTTCTTTTTTTTGTATGTCAAACAATTTTATTATCTAGTGTCATAATGTTTTATTTTTTAATTTCACTCAGTGATAGCACTCAACAGACTGTTACATATGATGTTTACTTTAAGTATGACATTTGTCTTTTCCCTGAATAAATCCACTGTATCTGATAAAGCTTCCTGTGGCCTATGTGAGATCCCATTGTCCCTTTCTCAAACATTTCTCAATATGAACCAGCTTCTTCATTCATTCAAACACAATCGTTGTACGCATCTGTTTTTGATATACATGTATGTACAATCATGTCATGGACATAAGACAGTGAAGGAGTGGATGTAGTTGCTACAACCCACCCTAGAAGGTGAGAATAACCCAGGTTCTTGTAAATACCCCCTTGGTGTGGATTAGACTGAAACAGCACTGAATGATCAGTGTTTCTAGATATATACATGTAGGGTTTATTGTAGAGCAGTTTGGTTGCACAGGAAAGCAGGTATGGAGTCATTTTGGTTGCTTTTATCTATAATAACATGACAACATAAAAGCATAAAAACATCACATAAGAAAATTCATATGCAAGAGAAAGAAATGATGAGAGCAGAAAGATCTTAATAGCCATAGTGTGTAGGCCTCACAATGAGACTTGGTTGCTGCCATTTTGATGTCTGTTGATTGAGGTGGTGGTGGCAGTCTGGATCCATAAGGTGGTGGTGGGGATCCCGAAGAGGTGGTGTGAGGGGAATAGAGGCCCACAGAAGTCGTGGGAGTGAGAGTGGGGGAAGGATATCCTGAAGAAGTGGTGGGCACAAATCCCACACAACATCATCTGTTGTGTATCATGTCATATCACACCCAGGTCCCTCCGTGGAGAGTTTCAAATTGGGGATCAAGGACACTTCAGGTGCCTTTCACACCCTCTACGACMATACAGCTGCTGTTACACCAGTGCAGCTGAGTCCATTATGGTCCATTACGGCCCATCATCAGTGACAAACACTTTCAGGGTGTGTGTGAATGTCCCTGTACTTTCCCAGCAGGGGAGTTATGACATCTGAGTCCCCTTGAGTAAGGAGGACACAGTTCCCACCTTGCAGGGTTTGTTTCCTTCCTTATCTCGCTCAACACCCAGAGTAACCTGAGGTGGGCCGTGATCACCCTCTGCACCTGGACAGGCACTTTGCACATCCTCAGCTTCCCCTGAATGTTTGAGGCACCAGTCTTTCTTCCAGTATAACTTKTGGATGCATTCTTCTCTCCAGACCTGGTGATTAGACAGTAGTATTCCCTTTATCTTCTCTCAAGTTCCACAGCCCAAATTCCAGCTAGCAGGAATATTTGGGGAGGGGTTGTTGCAGATGGACAGCTGTTTCTTCGCAGTTTGCTCCACTGGACAAAAGTCTTTGATGATTTTAGGAATGTTTAAGGAATTATCCATTTCAGTCTCTCACAGTAGTTAAGAACATGAAAACCGATCACATGAAGTCCATGAAACAATTCCATGATAAAGAAAGGCTGAGAATGGAGGTTTAGGAAGGAAAACAAAAGGCTCCTGGAAGGCTGTAGTGATTTAAGTGGGAGGCTTAAAGGAAAGATGAAAAGAGACTTTTTACCATGGCCTATAGGGACAGGACAAAGGGTAATAGTTTTAAAAGATAAGAAGGTCAATCAAGATTAGATATACTGGAAGAGTTCTTTAMTGTGAGGGTGGTAATTCACTGGAACAGGTTGCTCAGGGAAGTTGTGAATGCCCTATCCCTGGAAGGGATCCCTTAAGGTAAGACTGGATTGGGTTTTGAGCAATCTGGTCTAGTGRAACTTGTTCCTTCTCCCTGCAGGGAGGTTGGAACTAATGACCTTCAAGGTCCATTTCAGCTCAAACCATTCCATAATTTTATGATTTTCTCAAAATGAAATTGGCAAAAATAATGCAAAACCTAAGCAGGTTTCAGATAATTTCACTCACCTGTTGTAAATTAAGAAAAACACAATAGAACAATTTAATTTTATGCTTTTGTGGTTTAAATTTAATTTCAGGTTAATGAGTAGGCTACCAGGTCATATAGTCTCATATTTTCTATTCCACTTCTATACATCCCAATTGAGAATAATCACAATGAAAATTAATTTGTATTTCTAACTAATTGGCCAGTTAATGGCAGCCACTTTGAATACAAAGTGGGGCTTCCTTGCGCAAAAAGTGGAAGGAGTTGACATCTGAAATAGTTGGTATTTCAGCAGGGGATGATGGCCCATMTGACCTCTGAAAATCACTTTGAGATGGCTGAAATAATAGATTATAAAAATCCCCTGGCCTTTGGTTCTTCCTAAGTGAAATATATGCTYTGTGAAATATGTAGAACAGGACTAAAAATTGCATTTTTCAAAGCTTGAACTTTTCAAAAGGAGACAGCAGTTCTTCTGTTGTCATCCTGCGCTTTAGCCTTGTCTTATAAGTTAAAAATTCAAAAGAGTTTCCTAAAATTTAACAATAATACAACCATTATTATTAAAGTAAGGAAGTTTTWTAGGAAACTCTTTTTTGCAACTATAAAGTACACATTAAGATATTGAGGAATATATTCAGTGCAGGTAACTCARTGTGCATCTGCAGGAGGAGCAGCACATGGAACTCTGGGTGGGTGGACTGTGAGGGAAGAAGCCTTGAACTGGCATGAACAAAGGGAACAGGGACATGTGGCTCAGACTGGACACTCAGAGRCATGGCAGGAGACAATGACCCTGAGATGTTTGCACACTTAGACTCCAAGGGTATAAAAGCCTAGGGTTTTCTTGGGGGCAGCCAGCTTGTAATTTTGAGCTTGTAATTTTGTTATTTAATTATTGCACCAAGATTAAATTATTTTTAGGATTGCAAYGTCTGAGACTCTGCAATGGGAAAACTTGGTTGAGCCGGCAAGGAATATTGTTCTGACTGTGTGAGTTTGATGTGTGTAGCTGCAAAGATGCTTCGGTCCCACCTCAGGTGGTGCAAGTGTGACTGTCCCAGTGGCTCCTGGGTGGTCAGACAGGGAAATTTCCTTAATAAAGAGAAATGTCTCTAGAGAAAATAGGATATATATCCTTTCAGCYTGCAGTGTGTCAAATAGATTATGTTCAGGTCTATCTTTATTGAAGATGAGCTCATTATCAAGCTCATCTCTACCAGCATCCCTTGCACATCAGTTATGGACCATTGCCTTACATTGACCTCTGCTTGAGCTAATAATTATTAGCCAAAGGGAGAAAAAAGGATATGAGCACAATTAGCAAACAGACAAGGAAGAGGGCAATTTAAAGGTAGAAATTTAAACTCAAGGAAATAGAATTACACTTTTCACAGTATTTTTAAACCACTGCTGAAATCAATATGATGACCTGATTTACACATAATGAAGAAATATATTTTTTTTTTCCAAAAATTCAAGTTACTAAASAGACACAACTGCCTTGTCTTCATGTTTACCATTTCCTAAGGTTGTTTACACTGAAAGAAAGAGTTATGATATAGGATTATTAGAGCGATGTATCCATTACCTTGGGATGTCAGCATCTTGGCTGCACTGAATCTAAGCAAACATAAATACGTTTTCTGAGTTGAGATCCACTCACAGTCAGTGGAAAAAAATACACATATGCAGGAAGGCACTTAAACTAAGAGTTTCTTTTCCCCTCCATTAACTTCAAAGGAATTCAGTAAGACAAGCTCTGGGTTAGGAGTCACTGACAGCGGTAAATAATGCTATGTGAGATGAATTCAAATGCAGAATTTTACCATTAACCCTAGTGTAATGAGATGTTTGTTCTGTATTTAGGATTTTTCCTCTCAGAAACATTGCTTGTGATAGTGTTCCACATACTCTTGCATTGAAAACTTCAAGAATAAATTTTACCATGGTCAAAAAATGCCTTTTGCATTGGTGCAAATACTTGTTATGCTACTAAGTTCTGATAAACCATTCTTTTTCCTCAGTAATATTGTGTTAGCAACAATAAGAATACAATTCTGCCAGTGAAAACAGTGATTGTTTGATGTAATAAGTATTTGAATTAATTTTTTTAAGCTTTTAACTCTGTCTTAGAATCATAGACAGCCAAATCCCATAGTTTCAATGAAGCAAAATTCCTGAGAAATGAGGCCAAGTACAGAATCATCGGATTCCAATAACTTGCCCATTCAAAGAGTCGTAATTAACTAAAAAAAWTTAAGTAATAATTTATTTCTTGCAGTGTTTCTTTTTTTCAAATAATTCCATTCAAGCTACATTAACAGTGTATCTTAAGGGGCTAAATTTTTCCAAGTTGAGAGGTAATAGACATGAAACGCAATTCCAAAAGAAAGAACTGGGAAAAGATTTTGTTATTTCCACTGTAGTCATGCAGGTAAATCTTCAAAGCATCCATATGCATATGCTTACTGCATTCCATTATTATGAATATGCTAACAGGCAGAAAAATTAGATATTTAGCTTCTGTATAGATCCTGAATGTAATTTTCCTATASTTTCTATTGCTATGATTATACAGAATTCTACATTTAATTGCTATTGTTCTCTGTTGTATTAGAAGTTTATTTGAAAAACAGCCAGTAACAGCAATAAGAAAGCATTGTGCAATAACCCCAAATCAGTAACATAGCAAGAAAAAACACTTCTCGTCCATGCTGAAACAATTTTTGTAACAAAAAGAACTGCAATCCAAGTGAAAAAAACAACCCTTCTATTCTTTTCATACCAAGAACCCAACATACACGTAATCCTTGCTTCAAAAATCTCATTCAGGTTTTTCATGCTTATCCATGTAGCAACCTACAAATTCAGATGAACTTAGATTTCCTTCTGGGAATATTTRGCAAATATAATAAACAATGCCACATTTCTAAAGAAAAATTCATGGTATTATGATTGTAGCACTTTCTTTTCCTACTATTGAAAATGTAATGCCTAGATATTCTCATGAATRCTGCTTTCTAAAGAGTGAATTAATGAGGACTTAAGCTTGCCATTCCAAGCATGAAACTGCTGTTAAAGCTGTAGCATGTAGATTTATWCAAAAAGTCTGAGTGAAATCTGGATATGCCTTGATGCCAAGCCACTGAAAAATATGATTTCTTTTTGTTTGCTTCTAATGAACCCTCTCTTTCTCCAGCAAAACTACAAGGCTATGTGTTTCTGGTTTTTTGTTTATTTGTTTGGATTTTTTGTGCACCTAGATGTTGAAGGGATCCTTCCTGCCTCACACAGACACGTAATGTTTATGAAAATGAGCAATGCCTTTCCAAAACCATATTCATTATTAAAGCTATTAGTTAATGACATAAAGGCTCCTTCCCTTCTCCCACAAAAAGTCAAGCAAAATTTACAGCATAAATCTGTGGTTGTGAAGAATTAGACAGCTCTAATCTTCATTTACAAGATCTTCACAGGCAAGACAGAGGATATGACTGCTTAATTGTGCATAGATAATGGATATAATAAAAAATCCTATATGAAATGGCATGGGTCTTAAACAATTTAAATAGTTTTTAACTTTGTATACTATTTTAATATATTAAACTATTTCAAAGCTACATTCCTGCCACTATCTACTCCTAATTTCTACTGACATAATTTGTATGCGATTGTTAAATTGTTTGCATTATGTTCCCAGATATTCCTTGCATATAATCTCTTTATTTCTCAGATAAATCAATAGTGGTGGAGATTATTCTCCTGATGGCCTTGAAGTTCAAGTTTGGCAATACCTTTTTAATATAWTTTTAAAAGTCTTATTGTGGAATGTACTCTAGTAATTTTAGCACCTCMAATTTTATAAAGAATTTTGAGTTTTCCTAAATCTAATGGTTGACCACTGTTATTTTGCTAATGTCTACTTCAATACAAAATTGCAAACTAAACTGTAAACATATTTAAAACTATATAAACCAGTTGTTAGTAAAATTGATGGCAGTTGTCCTGTGAGGGACAGTCTTATAACTGGAAAGCTAACCCATATGGTATTATTTGAGAGATAGTATATTCACATTTTATGCAAAAACATTTGTTGCCAGAAAGTTGTCAGGATCATACTTATACCATATAGGTTAAGCCAATATCCACTACATTCTAATTTTTGTTTGTTTGTTCTCAGGTGTAATTTTCTAGCAAATTCTCTGGGAAAAGACCCTCTAAAAGTGATTTCAAATATATTTTTTAAAATACCTTGCTTTTCCAATCAATGCTTAGACCCAAGATAATTTCTAACTAATAAGTATTTACATTAGTTAGTGGACCAAGATATTTTCAACCTCATGAACATGGCAAATATAATGAATATATGATTTCACATTGTCCACCTTTCTCATATTTTTCTGCTTCATAACCATCTGATATCCACTGGGCCAGTGTTGCTTAAGACCCTGCTGTAGAAAAATTTGCAATTGATAAGAGACTGTGATAAAATTACAGTTTATTTCTGAAAAATCGATATGGTTAATTATAGTGAATAGTTACATCCAGTTGTTGATGGCTACACTAATATCACAAATTGAATTTTTTTTGTCTAGTTCAAAGACATAAAGTAGTAGCAAGCAAATAAATGAGATTACTCTTCTCAGCTACGTGTTTCTGGCAAATGTTTTTGTCTGTGACATTTGATCATTGTAGAAACTAGMAAAAAAGTTAAATAAGTTTTCTGCACTTTATGGAGATCTGTATTATATCTTTTGTTGAAATGAACAAATAGAATTTCAAGGCTCTAAAYTTGGAAAATTCTACTTAAAGCAAGAATGTCAACAATTAATGTTGTTAAAAATGAACTATTTTTTGCCTCTAATGAGGAAACATGAATCTGGCATGTATTTGGATGAATAAAATAATGAATTAGTAATACATAGAACAGGAAAAAAGGAAAAAAAAAAAAAAAGGGTTTTTTTTCTTCAGGTTGTATTAATGTCTTTATTTCCACTGCAATATATCAAGCTCTTGAGGTCTCTACCAGGCCTGATGTTCCCATCCACCCTCCCTGGGGGCTCTCAGTCCCTGGCCATGACCCTGCACTCTCTCCATTCCCCACAGGAGCCATCCGTCCCTCCCTCAGTGATGTGAGAGCAGGGACAGTCCCAGCCCCCCAGAGCCCTGCCAAGCCCTGCCCAGCCCCCCAGAGCCCTGCCAAGCCCTGCCCAGCTGTGCACAGCTGTGTGTCCATGTCCCAGCCCAGTTTTGGGCCATTCCTACGGCCAGGGCAGTGCCCAGTGCAGGGGCTGCTCTGCTGCCCTTCATCCCTCTCCAGCAGGGGCAGTGGCAAAGGCTCGGGCTGCCCAGCGTGTCCTGYTGCCCTCCTGGGGAGCCCCTGCAGCTCCAGGGACCTGACAGCCCCAGTACACAGAGCCACTGTAGAAAACATTCCCATTATTTTTCTCAGAGAAATTATCTCTATTGCCAGTCTGAACCAGTMTTGCTTCAATTTATGGCTTTTCATTCTTGTCCTCCCTCCAGGCAGCTCTGGGAAAAGCCTAACCCTCCTAGTCTGGTGGCAAACTCCTCTCAAAGCTGTCCCTTTTCCAGGGAACAAGCCCAGAACCCTCAGCCTGTCAGCAGAACTTTCTTCAGTTTATTGATGTACTAACGTATTTGCAGTCTTATATTCCACCCCCCCCCCCATTAAGAATCTTTGAGCATTCCCACCCTGAAAATACAGTCCACAGAAAAAGAATTGCAGTAACTAAACTACTAACCATGCATGCAAATATGGGCTCCAACGATGCAGAGCTGGTATAGAATAGAAATCAGATTTCATCTGTCACTGGCAGGCAAAAACATCTGGAATTCTGGTTGAAAGATCTGAGCCTGATGCAGTTTGAACTCTGTAAATGCATGCACCAAATTTCTCAACAAATCAATTAAGTAAAAACATTAAGTAAAAACCCATAGGGAATTTGTGTT
>NW_026623546.1:757039-771190 GCF_030028575.1 Malurus melanocephalus
TTTTTTTTTTGTTTGTTTGTTTGTTTTTCTACAGCTGTATCATGGTTTTAAGCCCAGACAAATGAAACACCACACAGCCACTAACTCAAGCCCTGCACTCCTTCCCACCAGCCCCAGGTAGAATGAGGAGGAGAGMCAAAGTAAAACTTGAGATAAGAACAGAGTAATAATTGAAAATAAAATAAAACACAATAATAATGGCATCATCATAATAAAAGAAAAGTCCTGAGTGATGCACAATGCAATTGCTCATCACCTGCTGACTGATGGCAGAACCCCCTTACCAAACCCAGATCAGCTGCCCCTCTGGGTAGCTCCCCAGGCTAAATAACCAGACCTGATGTTCTGTGGTGTGGAATAGCCCTTTGTCAGTTTGGATTACCTAACCTGACTGTGTTCCCTCTCACTTTGGTGGAGACTTTTTTGKTTTTTTCCTTTGAGGAMCACCTCATAATTAATTTTGTCTGAATGCATTGCTCAATATTAGCAATGTATTTGCCTTAGCATGATCTGATATTTTTCTTTTTTTTTCTATTTTCTCTTTGTCTTCTTTTATTTTTTTATTTTTTTTTTCATTTTCTCTTTTCCTTTTACTTTTTTCTTTCATTTTTTTAAAGCAGATATGTTTTTTATATTATTTACAGTAACTATACAAGACTATTCTCTTCATTACAGAAGCTGCATTCAGACCTCCTGTAAAGCACTTTATTTCTGTCTTTCATTACTCTCAGTTTCTCTGTGAGACCAAAATAAAACGTGAGAGTTATAAAGAACATAATTGGTTTTGCTGTAGACTGTATTTGTTGTTTTTTAGGGACAAGCACAAGTCTGTGGAACGGGGCACTAGATATGCAGTGTCATTCTGCAATCTCAGTACCCCATCTACTAATTTACCCTTCCAGAAGATTACAATCTTGTCCAGAAAAGTTGTTTCGTTTGGGTTTGTCCTTAAGATTGGATTTATTTTATTTTCATTTTATTTCCCTTTTAAACATATTACAAGAGTTATGGGTTTTGTATGTTCAGAGATTCTCACTTCCCCCCTTTATTCTTTTCAAAATGAAAGAGAATGAGATTCTTTTCGCTTCCATCATGTACAAATTTCTTTAAGTTTTATCTTTCTTTCTCCCTAGGATCTTAGAGCAAAGATCAACAAACTCAAAAATCACTGCAAATTGCTACATGCTATTGTTGCTTGCTTTTAAAGCTATCTAAAATGGAATCTTTTATAATAAAGTTGACAGATATCATCCAAGTCATCTCTTCCTCTGTTTTAGCACATGTAGTAGAATAATGCTGTGGAAAAAAAAATTGTAACAAGCCAGTAAGCAATAATGCTCAGAGAATTCTAGATGGATTGAACATTAGCGATAAAACCACTTAGGAGCAGAGGAACTACTGAGACAGAGATAAAGAATAGAATCCTGCCTCTACAAAAATAAGCTAAAGAGCAGGAGACATATAGATTAATGTATTGTGCATATCCTAATTAAAATAGGGTATTTTGCCAATTAAAAAGATTCATGACCAGCACTGAAGCTGCCACTTTTGCTGATAATTCACAAAACCAAAATAATTTATCCCACTCACGTCTACAACTTGTTCAACTCTGCAGGGCAAACGAGTGTTCAAATTTTTTGTCAGAATAAGAAAATCCAAGTTGTGAAGGAAGGAGAATGGTGATTTTTTTTTTTTTTTGTACAAATACACTATTTGCTTACTAAATGAGTATAAAACACTCAAATGTTTAATCAATTCCAGRTGAAACAAAGAAAACTGAAAAGTCCCCAATAAATGATAAATAATGATATAACAATAAATGATAAATAGAAATAAATTCAGCTTTGTTTAGAAAAGGAGAATGGATTCTCAGTATTTTCTTACTGAGAACAACTGCTCTTCCTGTTGCAAAATCAAACAGAGGGATAGAGAATTTATACTTTCAAACTCCATGTAGGTGGTAAATGAAACAAAATCCTGACATGGTTTGAACCCAGCAAAGAGTTCAAAGATAGCAAAAGATTATTGTAAAACAATTTTCACTGGATTTATGACGGTACCGGAAAGAGCAGCAAACAGAAAATGAAATAGTAACAAGTTATAAATGGTCAAATGTGCAAAAGGGGATAGCAGAAATTCAAAGCTWACATGAATAAGGGAGTCCCTGGCAGTGTTAAATGGATATGTAATGCATAGCTATCCGGGTGCTGAGAGTCTGTGATATGTATTATTGCACTGGTCTACTTTAAATGGTCACAAATAATTCAACCTAGCAAAGACAAGATTCCTGCAGGTATTTGAACAACAACAAAAGAGGATGGAAACGATCCAGAAAGCTGTGCTCAAAAAAACCCAGACTTTGCTGATGAGCTAAATGAGTTTTTGGTAGGTGAGTGATGTTTCACTCTATAAACCACTCAATGAAAGCAATTCCTTGGCAAAGAAACTCCTCTACCTCTGGATCTCTTTTTTTTTTTTTTTTAATTTTTTTATTAACAATGACTATTACAAAATTTTACATACCCTTATAAAATTGATATCCCTGAACACACATATTATTGAAATAGAGTATTTCACCTAACCAAGATGATTGTCTGGCACTAAAAGAAAAATATTTTTTGCTGTTTCAAACTTCTATTTATGAATCAGTTAAGAAGTCAAAACAGTTTGAACTGATATTGTTTTAGAGTGACAGTGTTTAAAACTTTTTACAAATGATTTTTGAAAATTTTTGGACAACAGAGCACCAGATTTATGATAATGTGTATTCCCTGGGTTAAACTTCTACGTATAGAGACACGCATAGAAACMTTTTACCTGTACAAAAGGATTTTGTCTTTGTATACCTGGTCCTATTTTTATATACAAAGGTGCAAAAGTAAAGTGTTTTATTTTTCCTCCTGCACAGAAGTAAAAAAAACTTCCTAATAAATTATTGAAAGAGTCAAGATTAGCTTTTCTGCAGTACATTCTTTAAATATGCAAAGCAAGGGGAAGCATACCAGAAGATACAACCAATTTTGAATTAATGTAATAAAGGTTTTCACATAACTGAACATGGTGACTAAGCAGTTCAGGAATTTCAGAAATAAATGAAAGACCTTCATATGACTCCTATAATCTTTTGGTCAGTGTGTAGCAGCAATTTATCAGAATAATTTTATTTCMCTCAGCCACAGATGTGAGACTTGTAGGGTTTGAATTTCACCTTTTAATATGGAAAGGCAAAAAAGAACCTCTTTTACCTCCTCAAAATCTGCTAAACAATTAGTTGTCCAAACAATTGCACTGACATCACATAGTTTGTCAGACAGTCAAACAAACCCTTAAAGAATATCCAAGGGAGACTGAACAATGACTTATTTTTCACTCCTGGAAAAACAAACACCACATACCAGAAAACCAACAATGGAAAAAAAAAAAAMCCAAAAACTCCCAACAATAACAAAAGCAAAAAACCCCAAACCTATGCATTCTTTTAAAATGGTAATTTGCTTCCATGCACTCCAATGAAAGTCACATTGTTTAGCAATTTGACCAAATATAGTACAACTTTTTACAGCGTACAGACATTTTTTTTCTTTGAGTTAATTACATATAATGCTCTAAACATAATATATTTTGCTATCTTCCGACGAACGAAAAAGGACAYTCTCTTTACCTTATGCCTTCACTTCCAAATCAATTTTTTACAGGAAATAACTCTTTTTTTTTGCCCCAGGAGAAACATCCACTTTTCAGAGACAATATCATGTTGTCAGCAAATCTTTTTTCATTTAATGGAAAATCACTACTAAATTTGGGCTTGAGATTTATKAATCAGGTCTTGTGTCCCTGTGATGAGTTTCATGAGAAAGAGATACAAAAGACACTGATACTTAAAGTCTCACGATGTATTCTTAATTTTTCATGGAAATCTTTTAATTTCAGTAGGCTTTTTAGCAGGTGCWATAGTCATATACTGCAAGGTTGTAGTCATACACTGCTGCAAGGCAATAACATGTGTCAATTTTTACTCAAATTTAATCCAGTAGCAGGTGAACTGGAGCTAACTGCTTTAATCCTGCATCTGTCATTTCAATGGTACTTTTTCCTATTGCTGTCTGTGTGACCATTTTTCAGCATCTCTGCTCCAGAGGATTATTTTGTCTGTACTTAAYACTCATGTTCAAAGAGTGCTGTGTACACCTTGCAATATTTTTTGTTACCCTCATATATAAATTTTCCTGCTTCTATTTTAGTRCATTGGAATATTTTCATCACTTAAAAAAACAGAAATATTTGAAGTTATGTTAAAAGATTCTCTAGGCAATTATACACATATTGATGGGCTATATACCAAAAGCTGGGCTCAAGGCTAACAAAAAGAAACAAGGAAATAGTATCTAGCATATGTAGATGTCACAATATACAGCACATTTGGTTGTGACCTGGAGTTGTAGGCCAGTGAGAAAGTATAAAAGTGTATTAGCAAACACATAAAAATAATCCCAAGATGACCCTTGAGGGCTGAAGGAGAAAACAGCAACATGAACATCGTATTTGTCCTGGTGGAGCACTCCAGATGCTGACAATTCATCATATCCCTCCCTGCTACAGATCTTAGGGAYGGAGAGAGGAGCAGGGGAAGAGTGAGCACAACTCCAGGAAAAGGGGTACAAACTAAAACTGGTGTGTAGAACAATTTTAGTTTCATCATTATCTTTTTTTATTTAGCTATTAGATCTGGACTAATAAAGATTAGACTCTCGAGATTTCAGTTATAGCAACAATAAATTATTGATTTTATTTATATCCAAGAAGTGCTTCCTTTTTGCCTATAAACAAGATTTTGAGCACAGTATCCTTCAGGACCTAATTCACTGCATTCAATCTGTTCTAATTACTACTGCTGACCTAGTGGAAATAAGGTAAGTAGAGCACTGCTAATTAGTATAATGTTAACAAGAAAAAATCTTACTTAGGGGGAAGAATTTTTGTTTAAATCTTACAGCTATGTCAGATAAAAAATAGAGTTATCTTTCTGTAGAAAAGTGATTTAAAAAATCTTCATGGAGACTCCTTTCACAGCTTCTGCCATAGAGAATAAATCCTATTTGMTAATTTTGTGTGCCAAAGAAAGGGTAAAAAATTATATTTGCATGTACATACATGAATGTATGTATCAGTTCCATATAAATAGCCATAACAATGGCTATGCACAATAAGGTATTTGACTCCAACACAGTGACATAGTACAGAGAAATTCAGAGCTGSTGTGACAGCAGGGACCTTGAGAAATGGAAATGGAAGCCTGTGGTCTGTGGATAACGTTCCACAAATAGTTGAAATCTTCATTCTCTGTAGTCTTCTTGTGTGTTACAATAATCTACTTTTATGGAKAGATGAAAAGCAATGCTGCTCGTGAATTAATGTGAAGAACTGTAAGTATCTCAGTATCACAGTACAGAAGAAAGGTCATAATAATAATAAAAAATATTTAATTAATAAAAAATGTAATGAAACACAGGGTGAAAAAGAAAAACCTTTAACTTTGGTGGAATACTCTTGTACCTGTAAGGGAAGCTAACCGTTGAATTTATTTTGAGATCTAATTTACACAAATTTCAACAATGTAAAAGATTTTTAACAGTTTTCATCAACCCTAGGGTTAGAGGGGAGAGACATGGTAATAATCCAGTGGCTAATTAAAAGCCTCTGTTCTGCAGTTATACAATAGCTATATTCAAAAGAATAAGGTATTAGAGAAGATCAGATATCAGATGGCTCAACAGAATAATGAAAATAAGTCTTAAAATAAAAGYGAACAACAGACAGTCAATGAAATCATACATTAAAAATTAAGACAACCAAAAAGTAAAATCAAAAAAGAGGTGACAATAAGAAAATTTTAAGTGTCAATAGTGAACTCCATCTTTACTACAACAAATATTCAATTCTTTCAAAACAGTGGATCCTTTTAATCTAAGCTTTTTTTAAAAAAAAATAAAAATAAAAAAGACCAGATATATTAGTTAGACCTCAATATTTCTTTGGTAAAAGTATGTCTCAGACATTGTTTTTATTCATTTTAGCTTGACAGACATTTCATCAATGTATGAGCAAATGACCTGAAGAAATTGAAAAAACCCAGAGTCCTGAGTTCAGAAAAGTCCTTCATTTCTTGATCTACCTACATTTCAAACACTCTGGAGGTTATACTAAAACAGGTGCTCAGGGCATTTTTTTGCTTGCTCTGAAAGTTTCAGTTTTATGGGCTTGCACTCTCCCAGAGGTAGTTTCTGATCTTTTGGGCAGCTTTCAGGAGTGAAGCAGCGAGTGTGTACCAGACTGAGAATATTAAGACAAAGATGCCTCAAGGTAAAGCATTTTGTGTTCACTTTCAAAGGAGTTTTAACAGACAGAGACACAACTGAGAAGCTGCTATGGCAATTTTTTCCTGTTGAGAAGTCTTTAGTTTTTCTGTCCTTCAGCTCCATATCCTTTAGAATGTCCAATAGTACTTTGCAGTCCCTCAGGGGTATATTAAGGGTAAGTTGATGAAAAGGCTATTAGATGTTTCCAGCTTTTTTTAGCTCAGGTTATATGGGTACCTTAGATCTGTGTGCATATGAAGCTTACAATGCGCATGCTAAATACAGCTTTGATAACTGATGTACAAACTGAGAAGGAAAAATAAGCCCCCAAAACCAGAAAAGCTGCTGAATACATGAATATTAGTATTATGAACATCCATTACTGCAATATACKTTATGGTTACACAAGATTGTGATTTATGATGTAAATGGCTGTTTCCTGGCACCTACCCTTTTTTTCTCATTATGTAACCTTTTTGACTTTCATGTAGCATAGTAGTTCATGGGGGTTTGATCTGTTTTTTTTGACCAAGACCAAGTCTGAGAAGGTTTTGAGTTTCAGCAGCGCTTTATTTACTGGCATATCTGTTTCAATTGTATGGGAAGGGGAAAGGGTGGCGACTTCTTTATTCAGTAGTGTAGGTATGGAAAGGTATTTGCCATGTGATTTCAAAACAGCATTAAGGTATCCAAATTCATATTAACTTGTAGACTCAATTAGCACAAGCCTGAGAAGCTTCCCCAGATATCACTTGCAAAAGACTCTTTTCTTCAGCCGTTGTCACCAGGCCACTGATAAATCATAAGAATTACATTATCAAGACACATTAACTTTTCCACAATAATGATCACATTCTTATGCTCAGTATTCTTTCTCTTGATAATGACTTACTGCTAGATGATTGCACTGTACAAGGCAATCTCTACTTTCTTTTCTGTAGAGTATTATTAAATAACACTTTGTGGTGTTTTGCATTTCCTCTGTGTAACTATRTAGAAGCTTTAAAATGTGTGTGTCTGTTTTCCTGAAAAGACCAATGTTTCCATGTCCTTTGAAGGCAATATTAATTGAATCTTTGCAACAAAAAGTACCATATTTCTAAAGTACTATTAATATGCTTGGTATTTTAAACATGTTTTAAGATGCTGGTAGGGTTTACATTTCTTCAATAAGTGTAGATATATGTGTATGCACGTGTGTGTGCTTACATATATACTTTTAATCTCAAATGTATACAATAAAATAAAGCTTTAATAATTAAACTTATCCCCAAATCCTCTAACAATTTTTGTAGCTTTCACATTCCTTTCTCTTCTTTCATCTTTCAGGTCTTTATTTTTAGTCTACTATTTGGGAAARGCTACAAATTTGATAACAAAGAGGTCATTAAGATAAAGAGTGAAACTGTTTTGGTGAAATGCTGCTAAAAGATAATTGAAAAATAATTGCAGTAAAGTAGTAACCATAAAATTATCTTGCTTTTCCTTATATCTTAAAATTACAATATTCATAAAAGTTACTGGTATTCTATATGATATTATAATTATTACCAAAGAGAAGCATAATGAAAATTATATAACCACAATATAGCTACAAATGTATCTATCAGATTTCAACTTTTTAGTTTATTCTTTGKCTTGCCTTGTTTTTCTCCATGTATTATAAAATGTTGAGGTATATGTAGAGGGAYATTGCTTTTTCCATGTAAAACTAGCACATGAAATGGTGATAAAAGTTAGTTTTTGAAGAATTAAGCTTTCATCTGTGGACGTGCTAATAATATTACTTGCCAAAATGGGAAGATTCCATTGAAGCCATGTAAAATATTATTGTTTGAACAGAAAAGAAGACCTCACCTTTCCCACTGGGTCCTGTTGATACATGTATTTAATATTGCAATATATGCTACATTTTTCATCACACAAACACAAATTTATAATAATATCAGCTTAGGATGTTTAACAAAACTTTAGAAAATCTGGTTTGCTGCACACTTAGAGCTCCARTGAGGCCAAAGTTAAAAAGCTAAGGTTTTAAAAGTAGGATATTTTGGGATCTTTCTTTAAAAAGATATTGAGGTTTTATATAACTAAAGCAGAAACTGGATTAAATTCAAAGTGATAGTCTAGAAATTTATTCCAAATAACCATTTTACTTGTGATGTATTTATGCTCCATACTTTTTACTCTTTCCTATGAGGGCATCATCAGGCATTTGCACTTGTTTTTTGTGCATATAAAAATTCTAATAATAACACTGCTGTATGAAGTTTATTTCATGACTATTTTGCACCTCCCTATTTTCTCTTAGGATACTCTCACATCAGACACTGAAATTATGATTTCTGCAAGCCTAAATTAAAGTATCTAGTACCTAAAAAAGTGCAACCTCATTCATAATTCTCCTTGTCTCTACACTGTTGTATCTGTRGTCTTATACTTTTCCCAGTTTCTGAATTGAAATGTGAATTGTTGTGCAGGGAGGGTTCCTTAGCCATTAACTCATGGTATAAAATGATCCCACACAGGCAGTTGCCACCTAATAAGCGAAAGTTGTTTGCAAGGAGTCACTGCTGATGACACAGGTTTAAAATAAGTTACTGCTAGACAGCTTTTAGTTTTCAATATGAACTTAGTGGGAGTACTCTGTAGAGGCAGTTATAGGAAATGACAATAATTTCTTTTTCTGAGTTGATGATGATCCTACCTAGAATAACATGCATGGCTTAGATCATTTGGTCAGACTTAACAGCTGAAGCATGAGAAACAGACAATTCCTATTTTGGAATAGCTTGACTCTATCAATGACTAATTTTGATACAAATTGACATTCTTTTTATTTATYTAAAAAAGGGGGRRAAATCCCTCCAAAAAAAGGTCTGTTTCCCACAATTTAATAGTTTGTAATTTTTATATTACTTTGCCAAATAACATATTGAGTCATGTAACTTAACAATATCTGTGATAAAAAGCAATCATAAATAAACTTTGTGGCTCAGTCATTATAAACACACAGTAATTTGGTGTGATATGCAGTGATCATAGACCGGTTAAACGTTAACGAGTTATAACAATATCTCCTTGATTTCTTTTCAGGGACAGAACAGAACTCCCTGTGATTTAAGGGTGAAAATTGAAAATGCTTTTATATGTCTATAGATGGTAAACCAGTGTGCAAAAAAACTACACAATCAGAACTATCAGCTATTGCCTGGCTTCCTCAATATAGCATAAATATCCCTCTATTTGAGTCAGATGAAAATTGGGATCACACTCTTCCATATTCCAAGCGAGAGCTAAGATGTTAAATGCCATCTATTGCACATGACTGCAAATTTGTGTTTGAGAGTAACGAGTTCAATATGAGGAAATGAAATTTGGCAGATCAAAGACCTTCTCCTTAACCGATCATTTTCAAACTCTGTAGGATTAAGYATCAGAACACATGCAGCCATTTCGTGAATCTAGAAAGAATCTACATTGCTTCTTAGATTTGACTAGAAACTTATCTATGGGAAGATCATATGTACTCATGCAAGTACTCCAAATTTCTCTGGAAAGTCTGCCAGAAACACTTAATTTCAAGTGAAAGATGTTTTAAACAGATGCAAAAATAAGACAAAATCAACATTTTTCCACCTTCCAACTTCACACTTGTGTCTGGAGACCTCCAGATCTCTTCTGGTCTGTGAAATTGCTGYGCATTTGTTGCCTTTTAAATTCATTAACAAAAGATTTTTATCAGTCAGTYATGCACTTTATTAAAAATTTGTTAAAAAGTGTAAATGTCTTAAAATAGTCAGATGAAAATCAAGCCCTTCACAGCTCATTTTCAGCTACATAAAGTTCAGATTTTAAACCTAAGATGTCATTTTACTGTAAGAATGCATTTTATTTAAGAAGATTATTACATTAACTTCTCAACTCTGTTTTTCCATTTGAAATGATATACATTCATCCTAAATTCATACTAAACTGATCATCCAGAATCATTCTCTRTCAGTGAATGAGCCTATATCTATTGTGGTACTTCCTTCCTAGATTCTTATCAAAAGGTTTTAATGTACTTCTCTGACTGAATAACRGACTTTCTTTCTACCTCATTATTATACAGTTGGCATGATATGATGAATTTATGACTGGCCATCTATTCTTTGATGAAGCTGTTATTTTGACATAAAATCAAGGTACCATRTGTAAGTGTTACTCAGCATTCAACAGCTTACCATCTTTCTAGGAGATGTATACAACAGTATCATGTCAATCTATTTTAAATTGTTAGAAATTGATTTAAAAATATTGAGAAAATGTTATTTTACTCAATATGGTTTCAAGAGTTCTGATTTGCCCAGTGGTTAATATGTGTCTAAGCTAAGGATGTTGCRGTTCAGTTGCTGCTAAACATTATATTTGTTTGGATTTTGCAGAAAGTGKTGCCATTTGAGACCAGGTTTTGAGAAAGCATTGCATTAGTTTTTGCAAAGACTGTGACTTTCATCATAGACAAGACTGGAAAATTATTTACTAATTTTCAGCAAAAACAAATGAAAAGGTCTCAGGTTTGAACACTGCAGARCAGAACATGTTTTACAATTGTGTCYCAAAACCAAAAATTATTATGTTCTTAGGAGAAATTCTGCAAGGAGCAGCTATATACAGTTTGGCCCAACATCAAAATGACACCACCATTTGTTTTCTTTTGCAGAATTGTGTTAGTGTTTAGCTTTCTTTGTCAGTTAAGAGCTTGAATATCGTAAGATTTCGTGGCATGTTCTCTGCTGGAAACAGAGTATTGGCATTGGCTGGAAACAGAGCATTGGGTGTAAGGTTCACACTTTATAATTCCTTCTAAATTAAATTAATTCCACTAAGCAGCAGATATGTGTGCTTCCCTTGTTACTAATTCTGTAACACACATCATCTTTTGCTGTTGCACCTTTAGACAGGAGCATTATCTGTATCCCAGGTTCGTCAGAGTTAAAATGTAAGAGACTATATGCAAACGTCTAGTGAAAAGAAACCCCCATAAGAAATGATGGCAACATAATTGGTAAATGAGACAAGCAAAAGAATGAATACAGAGAAAGGCAGCACTTTAGAGAAGCAAAACTATGAGGGACAAGGAAAAAAGTTCATGAACCCTGTAGCTCAGTAGTCAGTGAGCAAGTTAACAACTAACTAACACCTGGCATAAAGATGTGTCATATTCATGTTAGTTTTTAACATACATGTTGTATACCTGTGAGTTCTTGCAGTGCATTATAGATATACCTAAGAACGTGTGCTTGAGCCTCTTGAATATTCCAGTTATCCTGSTTATATGAATAACAAACAATTCAGTCACACCATCATTTAGCTTTCAGATATATTGAAGTGGTAATAGACCTTCCTAGCTATGAGAACATTTGAGTTTCTACGTCTAATTACAATTTTTTGAACCGTAGTCATGAAAAACTAATCATTGTGACAATAGTCTTTTGGAAATTATACTGTAGAAGTACAAAATGCAGGCAATTTAATGTTTGCTATGGTTCATCAAATTCAGACTCCTCATGCATAACTTGGTCACATTTATTTGTGCACCACAGGGGTGTAACTCCAAAAGGGAAAGCCAGACTCAGAATGTGCTTCACAAAAAGATGTTGTTCCCTTGGCAACTAATACGGTACTAAATGTTCCAACAGGTAGCATATCTCACAACATTGAAACACATCGTTCTTCTTGCAGAAAATGTTGCAGCCCAAAATCCCATACTAAAAGAAAATGCAGTAGATGTCCCTTTATATTTCATCCCAAAATGCTTGTCTTGCCCATATAAAGTTGTCGCCCATTTCTCTACCTCTCTGCCATTTAATAATTGATTTTTTTTTACCCAATTGTTTTATCTATGTATCAGTCTTTTCCTCTGATTGTTTCTTGAAGTCCCTTAACTTTCTCTTTCCAAGATTCTTGTTCCCTCTTTCCCACGTTCATCTCAATTTCTCTTTTCATCTGAGTTTACAGATTTCGTAGGAAAATCTTTTCCTTTCAATTTCAGTTGTGTTCCATTGACCTTCCAATAATCTTTAATTGAAGCTAAAGAGGGATTTTCAGCACCAGCATTTGATCTGGGTTCACAGGGGCCAGCTGGGAGTAGTTTGTCGTGCCCAGAATCCTATCTTACAATGCTTGCTGACCACTCTAAGCTCGGAACTTGATCTCTGTAAGACACCCTTGAGACACACCTATACTAGGTTCTCAAAGCCCCATCCAACTTGGCCTTAATCACTTCCAGGAATGRGGCATCCACAACTTCTCGGAGCAACCGGAGGTTGTGGCGGCCACGGAGCCGCCTCGGGGGAGCGGCAGAGCGGGGCAGGACCGGGCCGGGGGCCGAGCTGAGCCTCCGGGCGAGCCCCCGCTCCCTCCGAGAAAGCCAAAGGAAAAGGCCCCGCCGGTGTCGCGGGTCACCGCTTTTGTGTGCCGAGGCTCCTCCAGAGCCCGATTTCCCGGGCGTTTTCTCCCGGCCATCCCGGGATCTGCCCCGCCGGCAAGGGGGGGTCGCTCGCAGCCCGATGGTGGAAGCTTTCTGTGCCCTGAGCGGTGCCAGGCGAAGCCTCCCCGGGGACAGGGACAGCGCTCCCAGCACCGGGACAGACCCCAGAGACATTTTACACCCCATGGGTAGCACATGTTGAGGTATAAATAAAAATCAGATTACTGCCTCTCACATCTTATATTTTATAGTACGTTTTTTAAAGCATTGCAGGTTTCATTTGTTTACACTGCATTTTGATTCATCAAACCTTGATATTTAAGGAAACTTTWAAAAAATTTAGTTTACATTTTGTTCAGTGTCTGAGGTCTTTTTTAGAAACAAGCACATTCGAAAACATCCAGAAACTTCTTAAATTGATTAATTTTAACCTCTGTCTTTTGTTTAGGATTAACAGTTTTAATCAGTTTTAATTAAAAGATTAACTACTTAGTGCAGGATAGCTTTCTGACTTTGACAAGGTCAAGATCCTCTTTATCTTTTTATATTTTTTGGCTGAGGCTCAAATGTGTATTTTCTTAAATACAGATAAGATTACATTGTCATAAGTAAACATAATGGAAACATTTAGGATGAGCAGTGAGTGGGCTCATGCTAGGTTTTCCTTAGAGCTCAATAAAATTTAGTTAATGTTTTCTATTTGCGTAGTCATATACTCAGTTTCTCTTTCATTAGCCAAAATTAGAAGCCAGGGATTAACACAGTGTGCAAAACAAGCAGAATTTTTCTAACTTCACTAGTGTCCTGATATTTCAGTAATGGTACCAATGAATGAATGAATAGATAAAGTTTCRAGACAATTCCTTCTTGAAAAACACGTCTTTTGCAGCTTTCCTCATAATTGAAAACACTGGACAGTAGTTTTGGAATGCAAAAAAAAAAAATTGGAGTGTCTCTCCTTTCTCTTTAATTTTTCATTGAAAAGGCATTTTCCACTTGAAATAGACCATCTCCCTTAATCTTCTGGCAGTGCTCTTTCAAGAGCAGCACAGGGTATCAATGTCCCTCTTGGCCACAAGGGCACTGCTGGCTCATGGAMAGCTTGTTGTCCCCCAGGACCCCCAGGTCCTTCTCCACARAGTTGCTCTCCATCAGGYCAGCCCCCAGCCTGGGGTGCTGCAGGGGGTTATTCTTCTCCAGGACCCTGCATTTGCCTTTGTTGAATTGCAGACAGTTCTTTGCCCATCTCTCCAACTTCAAAATTAAATTGGTTCCCCACAAATAGCTAACATTAGCCTATCCTTTTTATCCGTTTTTTTT
>NW_026623546.1:771210-792436 GCF_030028575.1 Malurus melanocephalus
AGCTAAACCATGCAATTTGTTTTATTTTTTCAAGAAAGGATTCATTGGTAACTTATCCTTCTGTTATATCCAGCAGCTGTCGTGTAGCTCATACCTTTCAAGAAGCATGCCTTTCAGCTCTCAGAGATATGTTTATGACAAAATGTAGAGCAAAATGTATGTGTCTTGTACATCTACTTTAACACATACTGACTCTTCCAAAATGAAATGGGACGGGTTTAATACAGCTAATAATCAAACACTGTAGATCTAGTATTATAGATGTTTACTATCAAATGTCTAAATCTTTAAGTATTTGAATAAAAGCAGGCTGATTTTGAGTACTGCTGGGCAACACTTACTTCTTCCAGCTGTCTGAAATATTGTGACAGCTAGAATCCATAAAAGGATGCCTAAGGACTTCATTAAAGGTTCTGCCTGCATCTGAAACTCTAAGTTTTTTATTAAATTAGTCTTCTAGTTACTTTCTGTCTTGTTCTGATTGGTTTGCTGAAGTGAAAGTGCATAATAAAAAGTAAGTAACTAGATGGATACGGATGAAGAAAGCTGGCTATTTTGGAGAATATTTAATAGTAGATCCTTTTTTTTTTTTTTTTAAAGAGGTACTGTTTTGAAAAAAATATTGGTTTTTTTTTCTCATGATTTTTGGGTGATATCAAATTTTTTAATTTGGAGGGAAATGGAAATAACTTCTTATGTGTGTCTGTGTGTGCAAGAGTGTGTCTCTAGGTACATTTAAGGAAGAAAAAAATACTGGTAAAAATCAGAAAGAGTGAACTTTATAGTTGCACTACTATGTATTTAAATTTCATACAACTTCTTATGAAAGTCTCAGTATTTAGCGTGTTTGAAACCCCAGTTTCATAAAACATGAAAAATATGTCAATCTACACATTTYCTTTGATCTTTTTTGTACATATACTTTATATATTTTTATCTGATTTAACTGTAGACTACAAACCCTCTGAAGTAAACAGTGTCTCCCCTGTGCCTAAAATATTATGGGAGTTGCAGAGTTATTGATTAAAAAAATTGTWATATATRCAGTTAAATATTCCTCCTTTTCAATGTTCTGTCACACACATAGTTTGTCAAGACCTCTGGAATATTCTCAAAAGTAATATAAGTTTATTAAAATGAGCTGGAAATTTCCAAATAAAATATTTTTTTTTGTCTTCAGAATGCAGGGGTTTTTTTTCCTGTAGAAAAAGACATTTTATTATACCAAATAGAAAAAGCCCTAATGGTCATGTAATAAAATGTTGTTACGTTCCACTGAATTTTCATTAATATGTATTTTCATTTCTATTATATTTTAGCTGGGTTTTTTTTAGATGGCTATTTAAAATAATTTAATTAAAACACAATATTTCAGGAGGCTCATTTATATACTTCTTTCTCACTGAAAAAAAATCTGTGATTTTGATTTTCATTCCTGGTCATGTAGAATTTTTTATTATAAAGGAGATCTCATGAACCAAAGATGGGTGGAAAAATCAATTCTTCCTGATTGAAAACTTAKAACTTAACCAGTGCTCAGTCTCTAAAACTTTTGGAATTATTTATGTCTRCAACAAAATGTCTCTCGCTTGCTTAAAATTTGAAGGCAGGGCTACTCCTTACTTCTRTTTCCTAACAAACTTGGGATCACAGCTTGAGTCATGACTGTCCCCTCGGTGTGGACATAAAAGTGGCCACTACTCAAGTGCTWGGAAAGGCAAAAGATAACAAATGCATGAAGCTTACTGTAAGAAGGGTTCAGACATGAAAAATCTAGACTAACAATTCCTCTCAAAAGTCTCAAAAGTCCATCTTTACTTTCAACTCTTCTTGAGCTTCTTTAACTCTTTTCATTTTGCTTCCCTCTTCAAAAGGGTGAACCTGTAAAGTTTGATGAAGAAAAGAAAAAGTGATTGCTGTTGTTTAAATTTTTTTTCACTTTTCAACAAGAAAACTGAGCTGCTTTGTCCTTGTCATGGGTAAATATTTTGATGAAACTAAGGAAGAAGATAATCCATGAAGAAATGTTTGAACCATTTTGAAATTGAAATTTTCATGTACTCGTGAATGCAATAAYTAAAAAAGCTATGTGATTAAATTGCATGCATCTAGGTAAACTTAATATGCCAATATAAATGCAGAGAATATAATTATAAATAAGTTGCTGAAGGAAGCAAGTTTTTGCCACAAATATTGCAGAAGGTCTTCATAAATTATTATGCAACTTAAAGGTTTTCATATAGATTCATCCTATATCAAAGATACTTTTAAGTCAACAGACATATCCTTGTTTTCATTCTAATAATATAAAATAAAAAGCTCAAATGACCAAAGCAGTTTTCAGCAGACTGGAACATGCTGATTGAGAATATGCTAATTTGGAATCTCTCTGATATCTGTGTCAGACTAAAAAATTAATGTAATATAAGTCATATTGGCAATACCTGCACGTGGGAGACAATGTTGTATGAAGTTAATAGAGAGAAAAAGATGTTTATCCTAAACTGTAAATTTTGTSAATGCAAAACAGTTTGTCTGAAATGTGCAATTGTTTACTTAAACACCTTTTTTCACCAATGTTTATGTTCACTATTTTGGTTTAGATTTCTTAATTTTTACATYCTGACAATCAACTATTAAAATATTCATATAAACAAGTTTTGAAAAGTAAGTTTTTGCATAATAGCAGACCAGTGAACAACAGAAGACTTTAAGACTCAACGTCCATGATTAGAATCCTGAAGAGTATGTAAATATATGTGAATAAGTATAATACCCTAATATGTATTATTTATCTTGTTTGGCTTGCAAGGACGATGAGCTGGACTGTATGAAATGAGATTGACTTTGCCAGAGATAGCCAGATTTTGTGTCTTATGATCAGGAATACGAAGAAAAGTTTGAGATATTCAGAAACTTACTGGTGCTTAAAATAGACACAGTTATTCCTGAGCTTGACCACTTATTTGATGGGATTTTAATGCTAGGAAGGACCTTTTTACTAAAGGTGTCTAGCTGCTTTTGATTGACTGACTGACTGACTGACTGACTGCTTCTTTTTTTTGTATAAGCTGTTGCATTTTGTGTATGTACTCCCCACTTTTCTCCAGAATAATTAGTTTTGGAAATAATCTGAACATAAATCTCAGAAAGAGGCATTCCACTCCGTGTCTCTTTCTATTTTATGGGGCTGAAATCTAAAGTCTCATTTAATTTCTTCAGCTATAACTAGAAATTTTCCAAGAATACTGAAGCTAAGGACATTCCAGCCTTGGCAAATAGTGTCTTACCTGGCAGAGGAGTTAGAACAGTTGAAAATCAGCTAAGTATTTTTATACATTATGGATATCCATGGCAGTGATGAAAAAATACTGCATTTTYCCTAATATTGAGAATGCTATTCCCTCCCAAAATTTCTTCCTATTTTTGAGAAGGCTYGGAGATAGCTGATGGTTTCTTCTTTATTGACCTTTTATATAAAATTACTAGTGTTTTACATGTCTTGGTTGAGAACAAAAAATAAGGCAGCAAGTGATGAGGGATATAAAAATGACCATGTGCATCCATGGGCTCTAATACTTTGGACAATATCACATTAAGACAGAAACCAAAAGTTAGGAAAAGGTCATTTTAGACAACACAAAAGAGTTTAAACTCAGTTGTGATATTTTGAACAGACAATAAAGATTCCTGAGTAACACTTTGTAGGTATGTATGCTTGTCCTCTGAACATAGTGCTAAATGTCCATGAGCCAGATTTCAGCTGACTAGTAGGTCTGGAAGCAGATAAAGCATAATGTCATGCACGTAGCTGGGGAATGAGGTTAATTGTAGTGAAGTATTTGAGCTAATTAATATTATTTCTTGGGTTGGTTAATTAGCTTCAGGGTAGAATTACATCTGACAGAGTTGTGTGGCTRTGATTCTGAGATTAAATAATTTTCTGCCTGTGATTTCATGTTTTATGCTTCATTGAATGATGCAAGCATCCCCTGTGCTTCTTGTGTGTACAGGCTATGGTACGGCAGCTAACCATTGCAAAAGGATTCTTCTCTCGTAAACTTTATTTATTGATATCATAGAGATGTTTTTTTTTTCTTATGAAGAAAGGATCCTAGCTTTTTGGAGAAATTTTTCTTCATGTTTATAGGTACCTTTGGTGATCTTTGAAGATCTTTATTAATGAGGACTTTTAATCTGTATTAGCTTTTGTTGGGTTTGGATTTTTTTTTCTCTCTCTGTAAATTTTGGAATAATTTATAAACATATTTCTACAACTGAGTGTGGACACTGTTTTGATATTTACCTTGACATTTGTGTACACATCTTGTATACTAGTCAGTGGATGAGGCTGGATAGGCTGTCATATCTAAAACAAATAACTTATCATTTGAGACCAGCACACATATTCTGCTAAACTATGATGGATATATGACCCGTTACTMCAGGAATAGTCTAGAAACATTTTAACAAGAAGTTGGCATTTAACTGAACTGGCATGAGCCTAGATTAAAAAGAAAAAAACCTGGATAAGCAGCTTGACACAGGTATGAAATGATGCAGTTTGACAGAAATAGAGAGGGTAGCTACTTTTGACAAATGAAGGGATGTGTCTGCCCACCATGTGCATGGTAAGACAGACCCTTAAGCAGCTATGACCTTAGCTGAATACATTGGACACATCAAAGTGTAGCACTGTACATCTACCAAATCGATCCTGAAAGTATCTCAGCAGGGTGTTTTATCTTCACAGAATCATAAAAATAATTTAGGTTTGATGGGATAGAGAATAATTTAGTTTGGAGTGGGGAACCCTCACTCAGAGGCTTCAAAGCTGAATGTATCTTTGAAGTTGCATCAAGTTGTTCAGAGTTTAGGGTGAATGTTACTGAATTGAGTGGTGCCAACCTAGGGACTTAATTCCTGCGGTGTGGCTGTAACCTCAGTATCACTGTCTCTGACACAGCTGCATTAAGAGGTAGTTTTGCTCTCTTTCTTTTGTAACTGCATGCTGTGCTTCCTTCAGGCCTTACTCTGTTTGGGTGAGTGAAGACAGTCCAGCTCCCGCTCCTGTGATTTGATAAAAGTGTGGAACATTTCATTTGATATATCTGTATTGTATTGTTTTTCTTTGTTCTACAACTCCTACTAGAAAACTGCTCACTTTACTTTCAATATCTTCTTTATCCACAAAGTCCTCACTGAGAAATTCTAGGAACAAGAATATTTAGATCTTCTCTCTTTTGGCCAGAAAGGGCCTCTCAGTTATGATGTAAACAGCATAAGGTACTTTAGAGTAATTATATTCTTTTATGTATGTTAACAAGAGGAGATAGATGAGTTTAAAAAACCACCCTAACTCTCTAAATTTTCTACCTGTGCTGTAGATACCCAAAATACAAACCCAAAAACCTTGCCTCACACTGCTGAATGGGAGGACAGCTGGGCACAGGAACACACTCCAGAATATTCTAGTACCTGTTTTTTGATATGATGTTCTATGCCAGAAGAAAAGGGATGATATAACTTCTTCCCCTTGAAAATTAAACTATATTGTGATGAATCCTTTTTTGAAGAAAAAAAGAAAAAGAAAAAGAAAAAGAAAAAGAAAAAGAAAAAGAAAAAGAAAAAGAAAAAGAAAAAGAAAAAGAAAAAGAAAAAAATAAAAAAAATAAAAAAGAAGAAAAAGGAAAAAAAGAAAAGAAAAAGAAAAAAGAGAAAAAGGAGAAAAGCCATTCAAAATCAGAGTCCTTGTGAAGAACTTGGAATACAGTCCACTTATATTGCTCCCATCAGGCAAAACTCATTAAGATTAGCACTGTGAGGGGCAGGGAAAAATAAGCATTAGRAGAGACAAGAAGGTAGAAACTAGGAAACAGTCTATAATAACTTTAAGAATATTATTTTGATTAAGACTTTTTCTTTAAAGTAGAAATTGCCTTTTTTTTCCATTTTCTTTAACAAAGCTGGTCTAGAAACCTTTCTTTGATTAGACTAGTAAGATTTCAATTAGAATTAAAAAAATTTTGGCTTTACTCTTGATGTATATTTCATTTCTGCTCATAAGCTTTGGAGCATATTCAGTAATGATGTTATCCTGCGTAGTATACTAAGCTGCAGTAGATGAGACACATGGCAGGGTAGAGTAGGTAGAGAGACTTTCACAGTGCAGACATCAGCACTGATCTTTAAGAAACAGGGCCCTTATGAAGAGGAACTGGAATAAAATAACACTTTTATCAGTTTCAACAGTTTTAAATAGATGTCTCTCCTTTAAGTGCTAATGCAAGATACTTTTTGGCTTCTGTTTGAATTGTTGGCGGAGAAGGTGGTGTCATGTTTTTCCTCCCTGCATGTCAGTCTGGTCCTAGCTGCGAAGAACAGAAGGGCCTTTTGGAAAGGATGTTTAAATAGGAAACATATATGTTTGCCAAGAATTAGAAGTGGTTAGAGGGAATAGATGAGACAAAGGAAGAGCTTTCTACCTCATTTATAATAGTTGAACTTTACACTTATGTGCTGATTACATGGCCATAGAACATATTTAGAGACAAATATGAGTGTGTGGTTGTGTCTGTGATGATGAAAGCTGTGGAGGCTACATGCTACTTATAAATGACAACTGAAACGAGCAGATCAAAGAAGGTCAGCCACTGACAATTCTAAAAGATTCTTCAGACTTTCTGTGGCACATTTCCACTCTGGGAAACAAAGATAAATCTTTTTCTTCCCTCTTCAGACTTTTTTTTTCTTTTTTTTTCTTTTTTTTTTTTTTTTTTTTTTTTTTTTTTTTTTTTTTTTTTTTACAGTGGGGGCCTGGTACAGGGTAAGTGGGCATTGTTAGAATTTAGGCTCTTTCTCTGGCTAATTGTTGGAGGCACCTGCTGCAAAAGAACCTCAGTCCTAGCTGGGGTGGTGCAAGTGTGACAGTCAGAGTGGCTCCTGGATGGTCAGGCAGGAAAGTTTATTAACAAATTGATCCTAGAACCCTGACCATGGTGAGAAAAAGCTGATTAATGGCTTTTCAGCTGGGCTGTTCAGTGCATCTGAGTGTTAGCTCTTTTTGTGTAATTTTCCTTTATTTTCCTGCCAGTAATGGGTTAGGTAGGGGCAAATAGCAGACATATATATCTCTTCCTGGTTGACCTCAATGGTGTCTTTCTTCCAGTCAAGAATTCACTCTCCAAWTTATCATCTTTAAAGCTGTCCCCATCTTTATTGACATTTGGTTCTTGCAGTAGCTGGAGGAGACCAAAGTTGCCTATATGGAGTTCAAAACAGGTCAGAATGTGAAGATATGATGTACAGGCAGGTTGTCTTTTTTTGTTGTTGTTGTGTTGCTGTTTCATATTTCTCTTTTTGTGTGGAGGTGGAAAAGTGAAAGTGGCTCTTCAGAGATCAGAAATTTTGTCATTTTACCTTGTTGCCCACACACAAAATGCAATACAATGGAGTAGAAAAGCAAAGAAGCGGATAAACAATAAATGAGTGGGAAGAAGAGGAAAAAAACATGTAAAGGCGAGTGAGGGAGAGAAATGAGAAGGAGAAAATTATGTGTGGTGAAGCATTTTCACAGCTAAAATAGCCTTTTAGATAAAATGAAATGATATTTGAAGTAATGAGAAATGTGGAACAAATGCACAGGACAGCCACAAGAACCACATCATTTGCCTGAAGCATTTTTCAACCCCTTTTTGAACTCTGTCAGGCTTGGTGGTGTGACCACTTCCCTGGGGAGCCTGTTCCAGTGCCCAGCCATCCTCTGCATAGAAAATCTTTCCCGAATATCCAACCTAACCCTCCTCTGACACAGCTTCATGCCAATCCCTTGGGTCCTGTCCCTGGTCACGAGAGAGGAGAGATCAGTGTCTCCTCTCTGCTTCCCCTTGAGAGGAAATTGAAGACTGTAATGAGGTTTCCCATCAGCCTCCTTTTCCTAGGCTGAACAGACCAAATGACCTCAGTCACTCCTCAAGTGTGGCTTACCCTCAAGGCCCTTCGTCTTCATAGCTCTTCTTTGGACGCTCTGTAAGAGATTTACATCTTTTTTATATTGCAGTGCCCAAAACTGCCCCCAGCACTCGAGTAGAGGCCACCCAGGTCAGAGCAGAGTGGGACAGTCCCCTCCCCTGCCCAGCTGGCGATGCTGTGCGTGATGACCCCAGGACATGCCATACACTGTCATTGTCACTTGCAAGTGTGGTTTTGTCCCTTTCCCCATTCCCAGTTCTGTATATCTGGTAGCTTAGCCAGGGATGCTGGGGGTGGAAGGAAGAGAGAAAGGTAGGAAATACAACCTTATATATCAAAGAGTAGCTGTGCATCCTGAAGAACATTCTGCTGCAAAATGAAACCAAATAATTTTTTCTCTCTCTTGCTGACACAGTCAGGTGCTGATTTTCCTTTCAGTGTGAATGTTTCTCTGAGACCTGTGAGTGGGATTCCACGCATGCTCAGAATTCATGCATGGCCTAGGCATTGCAGAGCTTCTGGTTAAGAGACTCTGGAGCTCAGAAAAAGTCAGAACAGGATGTTTCTCCTAAAGGACACATTTCACAGATATAATCAGAGTAGGCTGAGCAGATGGTGCTGAACATGTGCTTTCAGGAAATCCATGCTTAGGAGTAGCGGTCTGTGATACAGGACTGAATGTCAGCTACAAGCGAGTATATTAGGTAAGCTCTGAGAGCCTGTATTTAGTTTTATCTGAAAGGAATGAACTTTCATCTGAAAGGAATTCAGTTTCTGCCCTCTGAAACTGTTCCACAACGTGAACCAAAGTGTGGCAGGTAAGTAAGTTTTGAAGCTTTGCTTCAGAAATGCAGAAGCTGAACTAAAATTTTGATATTAAAACAATTTAACTCTCCAGTAATTTCCATCCATCTCTTACTGTCTCTTTGCACAGGATGGTATTTGCAGTGACTATCTGATCCACAGTCATTTCTAATGAACAGTCTTTCATTCTGAGCCAGTTCTAGATTTTAGATCCCAAATGCTCCTGCAGCATGTGCAGGAATGATGTGTTGAGAACCTACATTCCAGTAGGAGGATCAGAGGGAGACTCGATTTTGCAAATGTGATTAGTATTTTGTGAATGAGCTATGAGAAACTTCCCATTCAAATGCTTTAATTGTTTTTCCACAACAAATGTTTTAAAGGAACCTAGAAAACCAACAGTGCAATTTTATTTCTTTTTGAAATCCACTGCAGAAAAAGAATCACATCACCTTATTTACAGACTCTTAAAACATTTTCTTGGATCGCACCAACTCATGCACAACTCATGCAGCTCATACTTAATGGAAAAATGATGAAAAATAAGAAATCTCACTCAGTTCTGACATTGTTTGTAGTGTAAGACTATATAACTTCCACATGTGTCTTCAGTATTTTATAGTATTGAACAGCACAATCATTCCATTAAGCATGGTCACATACATTGAAATAAACATAAAAACTCTCATTCATTTCAGTGGGCTTCCATTCGGAACTGATGTTATTTAATGCTATTTCTGCATTAAATGAAAAAAATGCCTAGAGATTAATATTTTGTTCTGGTAATAGCTTTGTACCTAAGAATCTACAGTCTAAATAGGCAAGACAAAAAATAGAAGGTATGAARAGTTAAGAAAGCTTTGTGAAATAATGTAGCAAGTTAATGGCAAAGCAAGAAATAGAAAACATAGATTCTGGGCCTTAAAGCCTTTATCCTATTCACTAGAGAAATTACATCAGTGAATAGCTTGTTGTACAGATGGAGGAGGGTGAACAAAGCAGTGCAGATTAAGAGATGACTTCCTATGGCTGAGGGATGTTCTCTTGAATAGGCTGATTTAATGAAGCAGAACTAGTACCAATGAATTTATGAAATCTGTGACAAGATTAAGATGTCTGGATTAAGATTATAAACTATATGGAATAGAGTGATAATCTAAATGCCATAAGAATTATAACATGTCATAGTGCTATTTAGAAAGATGGTAAAGGAGAAAAAAAAAGATATTTAAAGGAAAGAAGTGAATATCATACCAATTATGAGCTTAAAGACCCCCATACCCACCCTCCCTCCAAACAACAAAAACACAGAAAATTGGGGCTTGCTGCTGAATCACTGTGTTTGAAAATTAGTGCATCAGTTCAGGTAGTTTATAYAGCTAGTTAATCACGTGAACAATTCTCTGACTTGCAAGGAGAGCAGCTGCCAACCTGTAAAATAACTCTGACCCCAGACATGCAGATGCTCCTATGCAAAAATTCTTAACCCTGGAGACAAGCAATGAAAATGCAATGTCTTCTCTAATTACAACAGAAAGGTCACACTCACATCTGTTTACTTTCACACTTTTCCAGACCTGATTAGCAGAATTAGATCTATCAGTTCCTCTACTGAAGTGTTTTCCTTGACCATCCTGGCAGTTGAAGGCACTGTTATTGTTTACTAGCTCAACTATTATTTAGCCAGCATTCCTTCATGCATTTATTTCCTTGTTTTCTTAGAACTGGACTTGAACATTCTCACTCTGTGTCTCTGTACTCAGCTCTTGAAGATGTGTAAGATTCTGACTCAGTAGTTTGCGTGGTTAGCCATGGCAGTCGCAGCACAGTTTTGTGAGACCTGAGAACACAACAGTCAGAAAAGAATAACAGCATCTAATAACAAGACAAGGGATGGATGTCACAACTGGAATTCTCTGATTTTCCTGGATATTTTTAACTAGGATACTAACTAGGATGGCAGATGGATAGGGAATGATGTTCTGTTCTGTGAGAAAACATAATTCTTCACGACAATCCAGGTCATGCCATACTTTGCTCACAAAACCTCACTGCTTTGATATAAATATAGAATTATTAATGTATTATCTATGGGGTTTTTTTGGGTTTTTTTTCCCTCCTGGGCTATTCATAAGGACCACTAGAGTGATCCCTTCTTTCAGGAATTCTAATCCAGCTTTAGGTATTCTGGGACAATATCTGACAAAAAAATTGAGGCATCTGCAGGTTTGTGACCATTCCCCAATTAAGGGAAATTGAAAATCAGGTACAAAAGGACTCCATATGCTAGAAGGCTAATCAGATGCTGCTGCCAAGCAATTCTTGGCCTGGACTCGCACCTTTACAAAGAACTATTTAGTTCCATCACAGAGTAATATCTGCCTTGGCTATGCCTCATTTTGTGGTTATGATGTAGGAAAGCACAGTAGAAATATGGAATCCCCTCTTGCAGTTATAGGAAAATTGTCTCCTCAAGGAGAGCAATCTGTTTGCACTGAACCAAAGTGTCAGTGATGCTACGAACAAGCCCATACATTTTAAAATATCCGTGGATCAATATTATTTGATTTATGAATTATTTTGCCTAAATCTAAAAGAACTTAAAAAAAMCCCCACAGTCTGGATCACAACAGAATGCTTAAGAGTCACAATACTTGCTTACAGATACAGGTCTAAAATGGATTTCTAGGAGTCGTCATATTATACATAATTGTCAGTAAACATTTTCAGAGAACACCTGTAATGAATTGTGACTAGTAAATATACGTCATTGAAAACTGAGAGCTTTTTTTTTCATAATCCTCTAAATTAAGCATGACAACTTGAACACTGATATGGTCACCTGATATGAATAATCATGAAGTTGTATATGTGTTTTACTTGAAATACAATTCAAGTATTTATCTGTACAACCAACTTAAACAATATATTAGAAGAAAAACTTTTTCCAGAAATGATTTATTTTCAAACGAGAAAGGCAATTGTTAAGAATGAACACACATATCATGATCTTAAGGCATTTCACACAGAAAAAACCCCCCATATAAGTGAAAATTCTAATTTATTCCCACAAGCCATATCCCTGCCAACACAATGTCATAATGGCTGTATATCATGAGATATCACTCTGCAGCTCCCCATTTTTGSGTTCATTCAGAAGCTAAATTGTCAGGTGATTCCAAATGTTTGAACTTTCTTGAGACTCAAGTGACATCACTGGTGTCTGTATACACATTTTTCACATTTAAATATACCTTCAGCTCTTCAAGGAGATGGTCAGTAATTGATTCTCTGTGAGACTGTCCTCAGGAACAAAGGAGTGGAACAAAGCTGGCAGATCTTTAAGGAAGTCCATGGAGAGCAAGGGCTGGCAATCCTCAGGAGCAGGAAATGGGGAAAGGAAGGCAAGAGACTGGCATGGCTGAGTAGGGACCTGCTGTCAAACTAGAGGGAAAGGAGCAAATGCACAGACAGTGGGAACAAGGACAGGGAACCTGGGAAGAGAATAGAGAAGCAGTTTGGTTGTGTAGGGATGGGGTGAGGAAGGCCAAGGCAAAGCTGGAATTGGGCCTGGYAAGGAATGCAAAGAATAACAGGAAGAGCTTCTACATTTGTGTTAACCAGAAAAGGAAGGTCAAAGAAGATGTACCTGCCTGTTCCCTCTCAGGACCCCTGTTTGCTACAATGGGAAAAGCTAGAACATCATTTGTACACAGAGTAGCTTCTTTCAGTGCAATCATTAAAACCAACTTCAGATGGTAAAACAAATGTGGTCTGCCTGTCCTTTCTGTTTGTTCACCTGGATTTGCAAAGGGTGGTGAGTTTAGCCCTGGAAATATGAGTTCTATTGCAGAACTTGCTTTCACAGCCTGAAATTAAAAAAAAAAAAAAAAATCCTGCTCTGTTTTATTTACCAAAACATAAGAGGGGATAACATCTTGCATATGCTCTTTCTAGCTTATAATTTGCAGTGGCTAGTCGTAGGAAAAGGTGAAACAACATTCTCTTGACCTTATTCAAAATCTTTCTTTAGACAGTACAGGTTTGATGAAGGCAGGAAGCAGTAGAGACACTGGTCATTTTCTAGTACTGTCAACTTCCTTGCTCTTTATTCATTAAACTAACAGTGTAGTAATTGAATATGCTATATCCAAGTTTAGTTGTGTATGTTATTTTTTTCTGTGTCAAACTGGCTCTTTTTTCTCTTTGTCTCTGTGATCGACTTCAGTTACTTACCAGTTTTTGTATCCCTTTAATGACCTGTTGCTGACCACTGGTAATGGTTATCATTGGTGCCTCCCTTATATTTCTTCACCTGCATTTTTAAACCCTCTGATCCCATTTTGCAACTGTATCTGTTAACAGTTGTTAACTTGTGAGTAACTGATATTCTTCAACAGCCTTCAAACTGCGGTTTTCTTTGAAACRTAACTAATTCTTTATTAGCACAATGTAGTGGCATGTACATCCTTGTCTCAGGGTCATTGTTCACTTTACAAAATAATAACCTATTAGAAGATATGTATAGATTTAATTCCCTGATAACTACTTGCTATTAACATCTATTTTGAATAGTAGTATCACTGGTGTATTATTCAGTATGTTTTACAATAGGAGAATAGTATTTTTTTAAATATAAATTAAACTTTTATTTCTGAATAGGAAAAAAAGAATCGTTCACTATAAGTGCTGCTGAGAATAATGAATTTGACTAGATCTATGAATTATTTTTAACCATGGAAGAAGCAATATTCTATAGAATACTTTAGAGAACACCTGCTAAAGAAGGGGTCTTATTTCTACTTTATCCCTGCTTGCCAGGATTTCTCATATGTAGGCCCATACTACTTTCCACAAGTATCYTGGAAAAAATGATAGTCATATTTAACAAGGATGTTCTGCAATATCCATTGATGTCACTAGAAAGGCTGTCCCTSGGCAGTGAATCAGTCACAGACCTCATTGTGTATATACTGCAAAGGTTGAAAGAAAGTAAAGTAGAATGAACAGATAAGGAAAATGCCAACAATAAGTACAGGTGGTGTGTGGACAACTAGGGTTCAAGCTTACACTGTTTGGCTCAGTAAACATTTAATTCAGATTTAATTCTCTCCAGTAGAAGAGAGCAAGCCAGAAGAAAAATTACCCTAGAGCATGTAAGTGACTGGAAGATGTGAAAATTTGTCAGTCTGAATATATTTCCTTGCAGCAAGATGATGAAAACTACCCTTGTACTTGCAGAATGAATAGAATCTTACAGCATGTAAGGAAGAATATTATGTGAAGCAACATTATTTTTTAAAAAGCCTCTCTGCTAAAATTATGAACAAAAAATGAGAGCTAAATTGTGCTGGGGTCCCCATGCAATTCCATGCACATCACATAAAAATCAAATAATTTATCATGAATAATGTTAGTACTGAACAAGGAGCAACAAAATAATTTTAAATAATAATTAGCCTGATGCTGTAGCAATCTCCTTTAGTATTTTGTTAAATCGAGTAGCAAGTTATACTCCATTTGCCAAATGCATATTACAAACTAAGAATATTATTGTGCTCTAGAATGCAGATATTAATGTGGCCTGACTTAGCCTGCACATAGCACAGCACATGCAGTACTACGCTGTGCCTCTACTATTAGTGTCTTAATTTTTTTGCTACTTTTAGGTAAAGGGTAAATAAGTTACTTTGCCTGCTGCCATCTGTGAAGGGAATGAGGAACTGTAGCATTAAACTAATATAGTCTGAAAATTGCAAGTGGACATTTCAATGACAGCAGGGCACCTAACTTCAAAGCTCCTAGTTTGAATCAGTTCATCCTTTCATTGACATATGGATTAATCCAATGCGCCTGCTTGCACTTGGTGAAACCTAATTTGTTGCAGAAGGCATTCACTTTCTGCTGAGCCCAGCAAAGTAGGCAAAAATGTCCTTTAAACTAGTTCTGTTTTCTTTCACTTGTACCCCTGGAAATTTTTTTTTTTTTTTTTTTTTTTTTTTTTTTTTTTTTTTTTTTTTTTTTTTTTTTTTTTTTGTCTTGTGTTAAGGTTCCTGTTTCCAAGTATTTATTTTTACAATTCAGGACCACTATAACTGGAAAGCCTTTTATTCTTTATAAAATGCCTTTTTTTGGTGCTGCTCATTGCTGAGAGACACCATAGTTGTAAAATTTACATGTAATAGCTTTGAGGTTTAGAGGCAATACGAGAGCTAGGGAGCTTCAGGTCAGAGCTCAGAATAAATTAATGAATTCTTTTTTTTAACTGGAAGTACATAAAAAATTAATGAACTGGGCTTCCTGAGCTCAGTTTGCTATATACTGAAGTAAACTTTTTTTTTTTTTTTTTTGGCAAGGATTACTTGCAGCTTTACATATTTAATCTGTAGACAAAAAAAAAATGTGGGGAGAAAAAAAAAAGAACGATGTTGAGGGAATAATTTATCTCACGTATATTGTGCTACATGTCACAATTGCTGCTGTCCTAGAAAGAGATGATTCTAATACCCCAACACTGCAGTCAATACAGGCATTGATAACAGCAGCTGTATCACATACCCACTCATAGCTAGGGGGATGCACTRAAGAGTCCCAAAGTGTAATGGTCTGACATAAATTAATGCTGGAATACAGCTACGCACAAAGCATCCCACACTGGCATTTTGGGGGTAGGCTCACAGAGCATCTTCAGTTAATTACCCATTCCTTCATCTCCTCAAGGCCATCATACATCCACACATGAGTTCCAGCTGCCGTGGCAAGCACAGCAGTGCCTTAGGAGGATGTTAGCCAATACACCTGTGTGGGCTCTGTGCTGTTTTCATAACACACTGCAAGGATACACAAATGATTTCACAGGCAACATAGCCACATTCATGAGGTGCTGCAGCCCAACCTTATTAACTTCAGGGTAGACATTTTGCTGTGTTGATTAATTGGCTTAGGTTAATGGCAGTTTAGTGGCTTTTATGCCTTGGTCCACTGAAGAATGTAGTGGAAAATTATGATAAAACTTGAACTTGCACACAAATAATTATTTAAATAACTAATCAGAAGTTCTCAAACACTAAGTTAGTGCATTTCAGTCCTATAGGCCTAGAGTGAATATAGCCAGTATTGTTTTATGCATTTAATGGTAATGTGCAGTGGAAWATCAACTAAAATCAAAAGTTGATTTCAAGCCATTTGACCAGCAATAAAAGGAAAAGTCTTAACAGTGCAGGTAAAAAAAAATCTCAAATTTTGAAAGAAGGTATTATTTCTGCCTTTTAACAGTGGTTCCATCCTAATCTCTAGTCTTTTAGTGGTAGTAGTAACGTTTTGTAATAGGGATTACTATTGACACCAAGAAGACCTCTTTGAAAGACACAGGTGATCCGACCAAAACTTGGGGTTCTTATTCCTAAGAAAAAGTAGAGGAAYGTAAAGAGTCCCACATACAGAGTGAAGTGTGAGCTGGGGGAGGAAACCACTGTGAGTATTCTAGAAATAGAAAAGTGGTACTCTRTTGTGGTTTAACCCCAGCGGACCCCTCAGCACTACATAAATTCCCCCACAGTAAGATAGAGGAGAGAATCAGGAGGGTTAGAGTGAGAAAGTTTGTGGATTGAGATAAATACAGTTTAACAAGCAAGGCAAAAGTTGCATTCACAAGCAAAGCAAAATAGAGAATTTGATCACCAGCCATTGGCAAGCAGGTGTTCAACAACCCCCAGGGAAGCTGGGCTCCATCACTCATAACAGTTACAGGAAAACAAACACCAGCACTCTGAACATTCCCCTCATCTTTCTTTCAGTTTCACTGCTGAGCACGATGCTGTACGGTGTGGAACATCCCTGAGTCAGAGAGTGGCATCTGTCCTGGYTGTGCTCCCTCCCAGCCTCTCCTGCACCCCCAGCCCTCTCGCTGGGGTGAGGGGTAAGAAGATAAAAGAGCCTTGACTCACTGTAAACATTGCTCAGCAATAATGAAAACATCCCTGGGTTATCAGCACAAATCCAAAACATAACCCCATACCAATTACTACTATGAAGAAATTGATCTCATCCAAAACCATTATAGGCTTAAATAATAAGGTGTGGGTCCTGCACCGTTGAAATGTGGATGGAGAAAGACGGAATTACAGGTCAGAAGCAGTTTGCCTGGAGGATCATTATAGACTGGCATGTTAGCAGCAGGACTTTGAGATCTAGAAGAACCCTTTGAATTCTATTYGTCTGCCTTCCTAAATTTTTACCAGCAGATTTAATGGGTTCAATGAGTTTCCCATTTGGAGAGGGAATAATTTTAAGTTCTGACACACAGAAATTTCTGTTTTCAATAAGTGATGTTGCTGTGTCTTACAACTAGTATACAGTATCACACTATCATATTATTTTCTGAATTTGTTTAATGTGGATTATTTTGAATTTTCATTCCAGGAACAAGTAAACTCGCAATCATGGCTGATAGTTAATGAAGACAGAAACTGTCTAAATACAAATTGATAATCGAAACCTGAAGAAATTAGTCTCCTTACCAGGTTAGTCGGAAGAAAAATAATAATAATTTATAAAACTCTGAAAATTTTCAACTTTCTTCTTTGTCAGTTTGCTTTAAAATATGGTTTCATTTGTTCTTATTTTGCAGTTGAACTTTGTTGCAATGAAACAAGCTTTTCTTCAGCTTAGCAAGWGAAGTACAAAAAAATTAAAATCAATGTCTTGTAATTTCCATTATTGCTGATACAGACTCTTGAAAATGTCATGCTTATTTCAAAATTCAGCCATCCTATTCCTGATTATTCTTGATTTTCACTGTAGCTAGCTAATGACTTTCTCCTATYTTCATCACCAGAAAAAGAAAACTCACTGACTTCAAACCATCAAACTATCCTATAAAAATATGCAGAGAATAGTAGAAAAAAAAATAATTCATAGGTTTGGTTTTTTTTTCTGTATCTGAAATGCTCTAAATAATTCTCCTGTGGATTTTCTTTATACTCCTATTTTGCATCTTGAAAGTCAAGATCACAATAGAAATTTTTTGTGAGGGAAAAAAAGAAAGGAGATMCCAGACCTTCAGAATGGAAATTTCAAAAGGACTCAGTATTCCTAACCCTGTTCTTATTGAAGCCAAAAGAACTTCAATATTGATCTTAGCAGGAAAATACTAAAGGCTTTAGAAACCCTAATGAAACTTGTGCAATTAGAATAGAGACGCAATGGTATCATATATGAAATGTCATTTGCTCAGCTTATGCTATCTTAAGCCTGTAGTCCATTATAATATAAAAGTTTTTGGAGGTTTTCCAAACAAAATTATTTTATTTTTCTCTACAGAGTTCAGAGACTTAGTAATTCTTCACTAGTTGTTGTTTCCTATTGAAAACATCCACACAATCTTTTAGTAATTAGAAACCACATCCTGTCAGATTTTGCATAACATAAGCATCTAAAAATACCTATGGCAACTGAGATTTTWAAGTGTCTTGCAAAACTGAGTCCCAAGACATTACACAAAAGTTTCTCAAATAAATTAAGAGGCTCAAAAAAACCCTGAACAAATTAAGAAATCATCTCTAGCCACACTTCCTTGCATTATTTTGTATGCATACCTCTAACTCACCAAATTTTCGGTAGACATAATTGAACAATAACAATTTCTTAATGGTCTATACAGCCTTTAAAACTTCTTATTATAGATTAGGCAAAATTGTGAATAATTTTGTTGCATTTGCCTGCATAAGCACATCACTTAATTTTCAAATACATACAGAAGCAACAGTTTTTTATAGAAATTCAATTTTGGATGCCACTACATCCTTAAATGTTCCTGAAAAGTTTGCCAATTGTTCTTGAGCTGTCATGGAGGAGTAGGTGGCTGTTAATGGCAGACTTCTATTAATAAGGAAGAAATTGTTTTTAGTTAAATAGCATTCACATTAGAAATTTATTTTTTARAAAACTAATAAAGACAGGTGTAAGAGATGGAAAACATCCAGTACAAAATTGCTCATAACATATATCTTTTAATTCTAAATATTTCCCTGACTCTGCTTCATCAATGCCTTCTGTTAATTTTTTAAAGTACTATGCTTTACAATAGTTTATTTAATAAATACACATGATTTTCTCTATTTTATCAAGTTAAAGTTTAGATGTTCCAGCTGAGATAAAGGACCTGTTGTACTCTAATGTCTGCTGTGCAGATATATAAAAAGACCTGCTGCACAGCTTCAGCAATGTAAACTGAAGACAAAGGAAAAACAGAAGCTATTTCCCCCCCATTGTAAATTAGGAACAAAAATCAATTGTTTTCTAAATGTCATATATGAGAGTTTTTGCAGAAATGCAAGTAGACTCTAATCTTCTGAGGAGAACTGATCAAAATACAAGGTTTCCAAATTTTGAAGCATGCATGTATGGAATAGCAGATGTGTATTGACATTTCATTATGTGATACTTCTTCTATACCTACAGTTTTTCTTAGTCGCAATGTATTTAAAGATTATATATAAAAATATTTTGTGTCTCAGCTSTCTATCTATCATGAAAGTTACAAAAATATAAATTTTACTGAACATCAATTCAGGGTCTGTAGTTACAAAATATTTTCAGAGTCATTAATRTTTTAAAGTGATCTCAGGACTACCAGTTTTTGTCTGTGTACAACTTCACAAGAAGAAGAAGAAAATATATGCCAGACATCCAACCTGCCCTGTTTGGCTAGGAATGCTGAATTTTGGTTTCTAAAAATTACTTAAATTATTTAGTTTTCCCTAAGAAACCTGACTGTCCCAAGGGACATAAAAATGAGATAACTCAAATGTTGGGGGCTTTTTAATTTTTTTTTCCTCTAACCACAAGAAAAATTTCATTTTATGTAATCTCACTTACTACCTYTGACAATGCAACAGATAATCAGGGAGTGAAAATAGAAGACTGGCATGTTTTAACCTTTCTGTAGAGTATGTTGCTAGAATACAACATAGATTAGCATATGCTCACATCTAGATATTCAATTGCTAAAAAAGTTACAGTCCTGGCTTGTTCAAATTATTATTCAATCAGTTTGTCAAGAGTGGAATGTATCAGTGTAAGTAAGGCTAGTAAAATAAATTATGTGCTTTCATTTTCATTTCTTACCATGTCTCTGCAGAGCGATMAGATCCTTTGAGCTTTCTAAGTTGGCTGGATCCATACTCATTGAAGCATGAAAGACAAATATCTGGGTTAGTGTAGTGCTGTGAACAGTTTATCTACATCTAGAAGCTGGACATGAACAATTCAAATAATATTTTGAGAAATGGCRTATTGGCTTGACCATACTAGAGCAGCTATTTAGCTCCCTACAAAAAATTTGCTCGTATCAAGCAGGCTTAGAATATGGGCAGAAAAGTATGAATCTGTTTAAGATTAATTTACACTGTAATTATGCATTTTTATCTTGCAGGATGCTTTATAGCTCATAGAATATCTTTATTTAATTATTTATACAGCTAATTTGTTCTCCTTACATTTATTAAAAGTTAGTCCAGTTTCAAGGTGAGGAAGAGCAGAAAGCATTTCTATGGATTTCTTCTTGTCTTTCCTGAATGGCCCAGACACTAAGGGGARAAAGGATTTAGGTATCCTGTACTTCATGACCAGAACAGTAAAGCTGCAGAAATGAATGGTGAAGGACAACAGACAGACAACAAATGCATTCAAAYGAAATTTTGGAAAACAGTGCCCCAATTCAAAACACAGTTCTTTAAAACTTCTCTCTCCAAGGGACACCTGGGTATTCTGCATGCCCTTAGATGTTGTAGGAAGGTGAAATTTCTATATCAAATTTTCATAGCACCTTAAGCTCCTGTTTTGAATTTGGCTACAAGTGCTTCAGTCCTGCCCTAGGCTATTCAGCTTGGGATGTAGTAAATACCCAAACCTGATCAGATTGCAAGATTTTCCCTGTGGAGTTTGGATAAAGGAAGAAGGTGTGAGGCAGCTTCCACCCTCTAGCTATGGCCGTTCCACTTGATGTGAGAGCATAAACTGTAGGAGTCATTGTGAGTGCAATAATCTTCCTTGCCTAGGAAACACAASTCTTCCTTTTTTGATGTTCCTCATTGGAATAGAACTTCTCATAAATAAAGCAGTAATGCCCTGGGCTTCCTTTAAAAGAAGAGTCTGAGGCAAAACTCTTGTTRCCTTCTATTTCGTCCCTACTCAAAGGTCTAGTTGTTCTTTTATTCATGTGAAATGACCCATGTGAAATTGTTGCCACATTAAGTARAGGACTTTAATTCCTGAGAGGATGGCATATCTGTGTGTGTCTGTCTCAGTAAATTGAGAATTTAACCCCTGCTCATCATGACTGTGCGTGTTTGAGGAGGGCAGGTTGTTTGTTTGTTTGGGGCGTTTTGTTTGGTTTGGATTTGTTTTGTTTCTGGTTTCTGTTGTTGGTTTGTTTATTTGTGTAGGGGCC
>NW_026623546.1:792452-828940 GCF_030028575.1 Malurus melanocephalus
ACTTTAATCAGGTTTTTTTTTTTTTTTTTTTTTTTTTTTTTTTTTTTTTTTTTTTTTTTTTGTATCTTATTTTGTTCTCTCGTTTTGTATTGGTTAATTCTCCTTCCACCTTATATAATATCTAAGCCACAAGAGACACGAAAGGGACTGACCTCATTCACATTGGATAAATTCCAATATCAGGATGGCAGCTAAAATGTTCTCAAACAAAGATGCAAGGAAAGTTTAAAAAAACAAAAACAGTAAAAGGTGTGAAATGCAGATAAAAAAATATTTTCTCCTCATGAGAAACTATGTTTTAATGAGAATGTGATGATTAGATAATGCCACAATGAGTTCATAAACATTCAGAAAATYACATATTGTAATATATGAAAGTCTTGAACTCAATAATATGATGCATATATGGGTGTCTATGCTATACTTGTTTTAAGCCCCTGAGGATATTAAATACAAATTTGAGTTTTCATAGGATAATGTGAAAGAAAATGAGTTCAAGCAGTGCTTAGGCAGTTCACAGAAGTGCTGACCTTCTTTCTTCTTTCCTGAGTGCTCTGTAAGTGCTGTGACTGAAGATATACATCCTTACTTAATATATATGTCTTTTAGATTTTAATTATGTATTGCATTTTATGCTGTTCATAATGAAAATTGCAGTGGCGGTTTTCTGCCATAAAGCAACTGCTGTCCCTCCACTGGAGTTTAGCTAATGGCAGGTATCTATATCTATACAGGAAATGAGATGTCAAATTTAACAAGTTGAATAGGACACACCAAAAAAAAAGGTTTGCTCTTTTCACTTTTATAGCTCCTCCCCTACTGTTAGCAGAAGCCTCTGAAATTATGGCTCTAAAGAATAAAGGGAGCTGATATAAAAAACATAAAGCTATTAAAAAGCAACAATTCTAAAATAAAGTTATTCCTGAGTGCACAAAAGCAGCTGCTGTATTGATGCTTGCAATCAATTACTATACTAGAATACATTTGCTCCTCTTGAAGAACCTATTATTTTCAAACATAATGCAAAGTCACAGCAGGTGTCATAGTGCTGGGCCATGCATACTGCATCTCAACCACATACAAAGAGCCTTAAACAGGCTAGAGTCTGTGTGCATTCTACATTAAAAACGTAAAATAAAATCCTCATATCGCTATTCTAAACCGTTTCATCACATTTGATTTGGGGATCATGGCATTCATTGCTAAGAATAAATCCATCATTATGCTGTTTGTTGAAGTGTTTAAAGCAATGCAGGATAAACAGAAAAAGTGGTATTTACTTTCAATGGCTAGGTTTTGGGTTTCAAGGAATTAATATATTCACATGCTTAAATGCTTGTATTATGTATGAAAATGTCACTAATCAGAATTTTGCAAATCTATGATGGTTTTGACACACAATGCAAAAAGTAGGTATCCCAATTTCACAGAGATTCATTATGATACATCAATGARGTGTTTAATTTTACTTATATTTTTCATTGTAAAATTAATATGCAAAATAATTTAGCCACATATTAGCTATTTTGTTGTGAAATAACTTCTTAATTTAATTTGGAAAAAAAAAAAAGTGCAAATAATCTTTGAAGCATTTAAATAATACTATATACATATTTATATCCTTACTAAATTAGAATGTATGAGAATATTAAATATTTGAATAGGTTCCAATATTTGAAATTTTTATCACTTCTATTGGGTCTCATAGATCCTATAAAATATTTGTGCATGTATGTATATTCACATATATATATATATGCATATATATCCACATAAATATTATTACATGTTTATTAAAAGRGATCAATGTCACCTAGGTGCACATGTATTGCAAAGGACATTTAATGGTTCCTCTTTTGGGGTTAAAAAGCTATTGGAACCTTTAGATGTTCCCTGGCTGCTGGTCCTAAACCTGCAACATTAGGATCAGAAATGTTACTCTAGATGATTAAAAAGATTCCAAAACATAACACTATGATTTTAATCTTCCCCTGATTCTTATAGGTTTAAACAAAGGAATTGGGACTTGTCAACAAAAGAAAATGACATAAAATCGGAATCAGAAAATTCCAAGAAAGCAAACAATCAGGAACCCACTGATTGTTTCAAATAAGTGACCTCTTTTTTGTCATTGTTTATGTCATTTGATATGATATATCAAATAGAGGTTTTTACTKTAAGTGGTGTCTGAAGCAGGCTATTTGCTTATTTTAAATATTAACTTTAATATTAATATTTAAATAATAATTTAGTTTATATGAATGAAATAAAGAGTACAAGATATTTGAAATGGCTGTAAATACACTATTCTTTAAAATGTGAACCATTATGTGCCTTTACAGCCATTTATTTAATAGCTACACACTGTTTCTGATAGCATCTAAATTTTTGGCATGTCTGCAAAAAGTGCCTTTCTCCCTTGTGCCCATACACATGACGCCTGCTGAAAAAATACTGTAAGCATAAGAAAATATCTTACACAGTTTAAAGAAAAATGTTAAGTTAGTGGCTTTAGCTGCAACAATCATGATATTATGGAGTTTGGGATCAGCTGAGCACACTGGTAGGTAGGTAAGACAAAGGCTTTAGATGTCAGAAGAGTAAACTTCAGCTTGTTCAGAGCCCAGCTGAGGGAGACAAAGGCTCTTCATGATGTAATTGCATTTAATTTGACACCTCTCTAATGTCAATGTTTTAGTTTCAGTCACAATATGCTCTGGAAAGCCATGAATTATTTATTTATTGGAGTGATTAACACACTTTTCTTTCTTAATAACATTTAAGGCAGAATTTCAAATGTACCTGTTTAATTTGCTTTTTGGAAATTTGTAACTATGGTATAAAATTTCTCATGTTTTTAGTCTTAGCCAAGATCTCATTTATTGGAATCATAGCTGTGAGTTTTAATGATATGAAAGTTAGTGTGGACTAGGGCACACCAAACTCTGTTTTCATCTTCTCAGGATACTATTTTCAGTCAAGTCCAGACTCTTCTCATTACTATTCTCTACCACCACTGTCTAAAGAAATAAGGACTTCAGGATTCTGGCTTTTTATTACTGAATTTCCACATTGTTGTTGCAATACCAACTTATCATTTTTATTTTGCTTTCTAGWTTTGCAGACCTTATTTGAAGAAGGAATATTCACGTGCACATGATAGATTTTATAGTGAAACTTTATTTACACTTTTGTAAGAAATCAATACAGGTGTAGAAACTTGTTGGATAAAACTTCTCTAGATACCTACAACAGCAAACAAGAAAAAGCACCTCATTTTGTTCAGATTGTAAGAGATCAGTCTCAGAAAAAAAGTTTTAGCTCACCAAGGCTTTTCACAACACTGATCCTACTTTCTATGCCTCATCCATTCCTACTCTATTTCTGTAATCCCTTCCTTGATGTCATTTGTAACTGCACTTTGTGTAAGATCATAAAGTCAGTAGTGTTTGCTTGCTTTCACTATTCCTCCCAAAAATAGGTATATATTACATTTTAAGTAACTTAGGATATTAAACCATTCTAGTCAAAGTGGAAGCCTTTGATGCCTCTACATTAGTGTATTAATCACTAAATAATTAATGTTAGCTTTCATAAAACTCAAATCTAAGCATGCTGAATTAATGTAAGCAATGAACATATGTAAGCATTTTGTAATACAGTGAGAGTGTGCCAGACACAGTGCACAAGTTATTTCTGTAATACGTGATCAATCTGACCAACAAGACAGAAATAAATTGTGTGTGGTACATAGGAGGCACACAAATACAGAAAAAGTTCCCAGGCAAGAACAGCTAAGTGTATGGAACTCCAAAAAACTGAACATCCTGCAAAAAGATAATGAAGATGAATGCCAAAAAAAACAATAAACAGTATTGGGAACAGATGAGCTGCAAAAAGATGTGAAGAGAGCAAATAACATAAAAATGTCAAGTACAAACAGGCAAGGTGGGGTACRAAAACAAACTTGCTTCTGGTCCAGCTTCTCACAGGGAGCTTTCAAATATGATCACTTCAACCCGCGTGAGTAAGGCCAGAAAGAACCACAGCTGCCTTCAGTAACTGTGCAGCAGTAGCACCATGATATGTATACTTACAGCTSATTTAGCCTACGGTAAAAGCTAATAGCTTTCTATATCACTATCGTGCAAGAACTAACCTTTTGTATGAGAAATGCTGTTAAGAAGTGAAGTTTGGGGTTTTYTTCTCTGGTTTTGAGGTTTTTTTAATCTTTAAAAATATTTCATAACTACCTCARTTTGTCTTCTAAGTATTCCCATTACAGCAATTTCTGATTCCCTGATATCTGATTGTAGATATTCAGTTGAACCACTCTACTCTAACGTACAGTGAACTGCGATTCCATTTGATACAAAAAAGTTTGAAAGCTTATGCAAAACAATTGGAATTAGTATTGCCTACATCAATGCATTCCTGTTTTTTGCTTTTGTTTTTTTTTTTTGTTTTTTGTTTGGGTTTTTTAAAATTCCCTATTAATATTCACAGAGAAGCATATTTAGTTTACAAAGAATTATGTACAATTAAATTACGCAGATTGACAAAACATGACCATGTGGTGCYACATAGAACACAGTATAACATCTATATAATTAATACAACATGATTACTGTATTATTGCTTAAAATAATGCAGCTTTCTCATAAAGTGAACTGTGATTTTAAGAATAGGGATTTACTGATTAACTGCTTCACTATAATGAGTATAAAACACTGTGAAAGGTAAATAGTCTTTGTTGATCTGAAGATCAGATCAGGTACTGACTGTGGGAGCCCTAGGCCATTCCCCCTAAAGAAGTATCTTGGTTTTGGTGGGGGGAAATAACACATATTTAGAAAATTACTACCCATATATAGACACATAAGAATATATAGAGAAAATATGTTTTTGCCTTTCAGGGTCCTGAGGGAATCACTAGTGCTGATTGTGTCTGCCCAACCTCTCCACCCTGCCCATGGGCCCACAATTCCATTACAGCTGATCCCACATATCTCCATAGCAGTTTTGTTTCTTCTCCTGCCTCCTGCTGCTCCCAACTGCCCAGTCCCTCCAGTCCCCTGGRTCCCAGGCCTGGATTCTCACACTGCCTCTCATGGTCTGTTGAGGGATCCTGTTACTGCCATGTGTCTCTGTCCTCATCAGTAAGGGCACAACCTGTGCTGGGATCAACCTTGCTTGCAACTAATTTTGCTATAGGAACCAGATTTGCTTCTGCTTTCCCTGAAAATGACTGCATGACTGTCTAAAGATGTATTATCAGAGTACTTTTGTAGTGCCAACTCCATAAAGAAAGCTAAAGATAAAAATAATAGTTTGGTAAAAATATATGTGGAGTAAAAGGCTGAAGAGGATGTCAAGAGACCTGCTAACCATTATTTTCACTGAGGCATGGTTGTGATATTTCAGAGTCATATTATTGAAAACTTCTAATCAAAGGTTTGGTAACTTGGACAGAAGTTCATTCAGCATCCCATTACCCTCACAGCTAATGATTTCCTGATATTCCCTCCCAATTTTGTTTCTTGTCACTTTATATGCTGAAATCAAATGCCTTAAACTTCTACTAAGATTAGTAGAGGTTTAAGGCTTTGATTTGTATTTTTGTAAGAATGCAAGAAATGCTGCAGAAAACAGAGCAAATCAAGGGGTTTTTTTTGTCAAAACCATCCAATCGAAATATTGTCTTGGGCATTGTTACACAGAATATCAACACACGTATGCTGAAATAGCCAGAATATTTTTCTTTGCTGGAAACTATTGTCACTATGTTGGCTGACACTGATTATGTGCAGGCAATGGAGCTCTGGGTGGGAGGACCCTGAGAAAAGAGGCCTTGAGCTGGCACTGACCATTGCATAACAAGGGGCATGGGGACCTGTGTCCCACCTAGGTGACCACACACCCAGAGACACAGCAGGAGCCAAGGACTTTAGACTTTCCCATGCTTAAACTGTGAGGCTATAAAAGCCCAGAGTTCCCCTTCTTTGGGGTCCCTTCTCAGAGGCATGTAGGTCAAGCTGTKATTTTTTCATTGCACMATGATTAAATTATTTTAAGGATTGGGATGTCTGACACTCTGCTATGGCAAACCTGGGGTTGATCCAGCGAGGAAACCTTGTCTGGCTTGTGAGTGTGGGCTGTGTAGCTGCGAAGGGACTTTGGATACAGCTCATGTGTCATTCCTGGATGGTAAGATAGGGAAGTTTCCTCAACACACTGAAGTCTGCACACAACAGATTTCAACAAAGTACCTATTTGAACCATGGCCAGAGAYCTCACTTACTGTATTTGATATTAGTAAGTAGCTGTATGTATAGTTTATGGAGATATACTAGACCAATATCTATTTAAGTTAATGCACATTAGCTCCTAATATTAGTCTATACATATTTTAAGCAATAAAAATGCTGATTATATAATACTGACTGAGTATTCTCTGGAGCTAATTTAGCACTGCCTCACTAGGTTATGTAGAAATACATTTGAGATGGACCAGTCTRATTTTTATTTACGCCTCAACATGTGTTACCCATGGGGTGTAAAATGTCTCWGGGGKCTGTCCCGGTGCTGGGAGCGCTGTCCCTGTYCCCGGGGAGGCTTCGCCTGRCACCGCTCMGGGCACAGAAAGCTTCCACCATCGGGCTGCGAGCGACCCCCCCTTGCCGGCGGGGCAGATCCCGGGATGGCCGGGAGAAAACGCCCGGGAAATCGGGCTCTGGAGGAGCCTCGGCACACAAAAGCGGTGACCCGCGACACCGGCGGGGCCTTTTCCTTTGGCTCCGTGCCCGAGTGTCCCGCAGCCACGGCAGCCTGTTGTTCGCCCACGGCACGGACACGCAGCTGCTGCTGCTCGGAAATGGCGCCCGGCCCGGCCCGGTCCCGCGCAGACTCCTCCGTGTGCCGAGTGCCGCCGGCGGGGCCCGGGCTGAGGGAGCGATCTGGGCCGCGCTTGGCGCTGTGGCTGCGCCTCCTCTGCGCTCTCTGATACCTTTCATATCCCMCTAWGSTAGGAATAGTTACCTTTCTTTATAATAAACAGTTCTTAGATATAATATTCCTGCAATTGCGCTTTAATTTTCACCAGAGAAATCCGGCAAAATAATCCTCCCCGACTCCCCTTTTTTTTCAGCGGGATGGGACAACATCGAATAAAATCGGAGCATGGTTTTAGTTGATCATAAAAATCATATAGTCCCAACCCGTATGCCATGGGCAGGGTCACCTTCCACTAGCCCAGATTGCTCAAAGTCCCATCCACCCTTGCCTTGAACACTYTCAGGGACGGAGCATCCACAACTTCTCTGGGCAACCTGTTCCAGTGCCTTGCCAACATAAGAGCCAAAATATTTTTCCTAATATCCAACCTAAACCTACTCATTTTCAGTTTGAAGCCATTCCCCCTTGTCCTGTCACTACATATACTTGTAAAAAGTACCTCTCTAGCTTTTTTCCAGGCCCCTGGTTTAGGTACTGGGACWCTCTCCAACTCCAACTCTCATCCTGTCTTAATAATAAAGGATGGCCAAAGCCTCTGATATCTGAAATTGTAGGAAACAGATATAGCCGATACTAGTACAACTTCAACATTAAATGATTTAAATTTAAGCATCAGTGCAAGATGCTACTTATTTTCACCTTGTTTCCTGTGTGACACAAGGAGAGGCAATGTAAATATTTTGCCTTTTTACTGAGTTGCAAATTTTCACTGACTTGGCACAAGTTAACAGTACTCGGTTATTAAACATGAAGAAATCCTTTATATTATGCAAGTTTGAGTTTCCCCATGAAAGCCCTCGTTTCCTTTAACTATTGCTAGTTATGGAAAAAACATATAGCACATCACTTAAAGCAAATTGATTAATGCTCAATGAAGCTGACAGGCAAATAATGAATTTGAAACCATGCTAAAAAGCACATGCATATAATAGAAAGGATCAAAAAGATCACAAGGTCATGATGAGTTGCACATTATCAACATATTAGTAAAACTATAACCATGAATAGTCCTTGATGAAACTAGGCAGACTGTGCTTTAATAGATTGTCATTGCAGTTTTCCAGAAGTAATAATACCAATGTACTTAAAATTTCCCAAGGAAAATTATTGAAAAAAMCACATTTGTTTACATAGTCAAACACCTGTTTAATGGGGTGTTTAAAATGTTTCCAGTTTTTAAAAATTAAAAAGTGGAGCAAAATAATTTTTTTAAGAAATAATTTAATAAATTRCCATCCCAATATCCTCTACTTCATAAGCATGAGATGTGCAGAGATAAGTTATCCATTTTTACTGATTCATGTAGCTAAAGCTGCAAGATAAAGTATGAAAACTTATAAAAAGCCAAGAATTCTACACAAACTGATATAATGATACAAAAAATAATCTATGTAAACCTTCCTGAAACAAATCCTGCAACGTATTTTTGATACAAAAAGAAAATGACTCATTGCCTGTTTCAAATCCAGGATATATTTTGGGGGTTATTTTCAGATGCTGAGAAGATTTCTGATTTCCATCTTACTCTCTTTTCCAATAGTCTTTTTTTCCCAGTTGACATCTAAGGATTTTACTTGCTTTTTTCTTTTATGTGGATTCGAGGTGTACTGAGGCAAAACAAATAAAAATCTCAAAATACCTTCCCTGCTTTCTGTTCTAACCTTGTAGATATTACCCACATAAAGTATGGAAAGAAAGTACATGTCACTTGTTGAGAAAAACTCTTAGAAAGACAATTGTATCAGTTTTGTTAAACTTTTGATAATCACTTCCAGACTCTTTTATTTGTGTGAATGTTTTCATTTACCATCATGGAAACCAATTATATGCTTATAGTTTAGATGCTGCAGCCCCTTAAAGAAAATTAAAAGGTACTTAGAGCTTTCAAACTGAATTTATTATGAATTAAATAAACGAGATGTTGGTAAGAATATCAGTACTTCACTACTGGCTGAATCCTAAAGGGACTACAAGTAATTTCATGTTCTTTAAAATGTGGCTTTCCAAACACTTTTCTGTAGTACCATCATCCATTTATTTAAGCCATTATGTTGTTACTGTGATTAGAACTGCTTGAAAAAGATTTTAATCTCCTTGGAAAAAATCAATTTAACAAAAAAAGCCCTAAAGTATCCATCTTGAAATTTTGTAATTATAAGACAAAACTATAAGCAAATTTATATCCAGTCCAAGTTATTYCTATTTTTTCATTTCAGCGTAAGCCTTGTTGGCTGCAAGAGCTAAATGCTGTATAAGAGGTAAACACTGTGAAATACTTCAACCTGAATATGTATTTATTGAGTTACATAGTTGCACAGTGAATGCCTTTGAAAGCTTTAGAGCTTATTTTCTGATTATTTTGAAAGAAGAAATAGAAAACAAATACTTCATGAAAACTATTTTGCTTTTATTGAACTAAGATTTTTTTACAGAAAAAAAATTACRTCAAGAACTTCCTAACACAATCCAACTGTAAACTCCCTGTAATTATACTTTTATTAGGCTTATACTTTTGCAAAAAGTTACTTATTCGCTCTGATGTGAATAAAGAAGCCAGTCTGTAGTGTGGAATTCTAATGAATGAAAACACACTCTAAAAGGAGGGTTCCTGATGAGCATTTTTGCAGTGAACTTCATTCKCACAATTTTTGTCATCTCATGAGCTAGTTAAATTATTCCTGTCCATTTCCTAATTCATCCTAAGATACAATAGACAGCACATTTCTGGATGATTATAAAATGCCTCAGGTGAATTCTTCTATGGCAGAAGACTGACAAAAAAGTGACTGGAGCTTCTCAAAAACTTGATTAATGACATTAAAAAGTGCTGCCTAGAAAGCCTTATTAAAATCATTAGAAAAAGAATGAAAAGAGGTATTCACATTTACTTAGGATTGCTGGTTTTGCTGTGATGTGCCTGACAATCAATTAAGGAGTTTCTGTTCTGTCTGCTGTGGAAATTTAGAACAATTCCATATTTAGTAGCATTTTTGTTTGTTTATGCCTTAATGCAGGTGTGACAAGCTGMTTGCCTGAAGCAGTCTCTCTCTATTATTAGGGACGTTTCTCCAGTTCTTCCTAATAAATTCACAGGTAGTTAACAATTCATGTTCTTGCTTGTGTTTTCTTAACCATACCAAAAAATTGCTTTGAAAAGCTTAATATCGAACAGTGCATAGTATTACTGGATTTCCAATCAATTTTGAGAGCTTTCTGCTGCTCTGCAGCTTTGAGGTACAATTCTGAAGAAGGCTTCTCCAGGCCTCTATCTAGGATGAAGGAAATAAATAATTATAAAAACAATTTGCTCCTGAGACAGAGATCTACTTATCTCTTCATAATTTGTTATTTTTAAAAAGTTCCCTCTGAAAAATGCATGCATGTCTTATTCCATTTAGAAGAGATTGAAAAAAATTCTTATGAAAATAACATTGAAAATAGCAATAGTTGGCAGCAGATATCACAGAAGATCACATGTAGCTACTYATACAGTAGCAAAAGAATACCTGGAAAAGGGATTTAAAGTTAACACACATGAGAGTTTTTATGTTTGTTTCCTAAGGAGGCAAAGATAAATTGATTTGGCTTTCTGATTCCTCCTAACCTCTGGAACTTCTGAGGCCTTCAGACTAAATTCAAGCAAACAAAACAATGAGGAAGATATCACTAAGATACGAAACTTTCTTKTAAAATGTAGATAAGAACATAGATAATATATGTAATAGAGCATAGATAAGAACAGTGTTAATACATTCCATGAGGGAAAGAATATTTTATACAATACAAATTTAACAAAGTCCGAAGCATTGGAAGTTCTGTATTCAAAGAATGAGAGAAGGTTCTCATATTTCAATATATATGTAGGTATAAGAGTTAGTTRCTGTGGTTCCTTAACCTTTGACTGAATTAAACTGTTGGTTGTCCTCTGTCACATGTTTTTGGCTGCTGCACATCGGTATTACTTCAGACATCCTTAGCATCACAAGAAAACAAGAGATTAAATGGATGAACTCCATGCAAATATGAAGTTACTACTTCCTGCCACAAGTTATCTGTTCGTTAACATCCTTGGAATATCTGGGAATAGAATGAATGATTAAAAAAAATTCTTTTTAGATACTACAGTCTCAATCTTTTTCTATTAACATTTGCCCGTTTTCCAAGGTATATAAATATTTTCCTCTTCTTCTTAGCATACATTGACCTCTTGTTGGTCTTAATTAACAAAATTATGATGATAAAGGTTCAGCTCCCAGCCATTTACTGTCTTAAATGTTTAGGAAAGGTTTCCAAGATTTCTCTTCTCTTCTCACTCTCTTTGTAAGTGAATAGCATAGCAATGGCCATAGCAATGCTGTACAAACACATGGTGCACTTCCTCTACTTCCATCTGGTTTTAGATATCTGATGTAATCAATGCAATCAGATCTTCTGTATTACACAGTATCTRTGAAATTTCTGACATAATACCTCTTACTTTACCATCTACATTACTATTCCCTAAAATTTCCCAGTGCACCTTACAGATACAACCTTCTTCCTCAGTTCTCATATGCTTTTAATTTTTTTCAATCCATTTAGCCAAGATATTAAGGTTATTACAGCAGTATCCTGCCCTCTTATTTATTTGCTTTCCCCTCAGTCTTTCTCATCAGCTAACTCTATTATCAAAGATATTTAGATTTTCAATCTAGATCATGGATAAATGAACCTTAGTGACGTCTAATATTAATTCTTGAACTACCACATTAGATTATGCTGTAGACATCGATATCATTATGAATGGCAATTTAAAATGCCATCAACGTGATATCAGACAAGAAATCAGAGTTCTACTCAGTGAGAGATAAAGCAACTGTACAATACATCTTTTTTTTTAGAGAAAGAGAGGCTACTAATAGATCTGTCTAATAAGCTAGAGAGAGCTATAGTAGCTTTCTCTCTATTAATAATTTGTAGATGGGCAYAGATAAAAGGCAAGTTACTTGGCTGCTGATTTCCATTCATAGATTTTGTTTACCACTTTCTGTGTCTGAAATCCAAATAACCTACTTCTATCTCCAGATTAGAAGCTGTAAAACTGTTCTGTACTTTGACTTCTGAACAGGTAGTCATAGGATATGAATCTTCAAATGAGAGAGAATTGTGTAGTCTTAAAATGCACAGAAACAGAACATGCACAACTGAATAAAATCTGACCCTTGATGAGGAGAAATTGAGTCAGAAAATTAAGATAAATGCCTGTCTGTCTTGGAAAAATTTGGAAGGGAAGAAGAAGCAAGACAGCTGCAGCTAATGTATCTAGAGTTTCCTCTCCAGTTCTTTTATTACCTTAATTTAAAATGAGTTTAGTGCTAATAAAGTTTCTAAGCAAAACAAAGTTTCAGATTACAGAGAGGAGTTTGACTGTCTAGGGAAAAAGGCTGATGACTGCAGAGGATCCAGCCCTCTGTTCAAACACAGAATTAGATTAGTTATAGAACGTTAGCTTTTTCTGCTGCAGAGTTTAGTAAACAAACATCTTTCCTGGCTTCACMTACTCACCTCTGCTAGATGCATAGGGAGCTTAGTAATTATAGCTGCTGTGTAAGGGRAAAAGGGATATCCTCCATTCTGTGGCTTTTAGCTATCAATATGTGGCTGGCTAGGAAATAAAAAAGGATGCTCAATGAAACTGATAGAAAAGCCTAATGTTGTTATTAGTGTGTTCAAGAGATTGCAAATTTGACTAAATTTGAATGGGTAGTCGTGTTAACTTGCAAAAAGACAAGAAGATTCTCAAACTTAATCTTTCCCTAATCAAATTATTATTGTTAATAATTGTAATAATTCTGTCTTGCTGCTAATACTTTTTTTTGCATAAGGCCATCCCTTTTGACCTTTTTCAAATGTCAGCAATAATATTTAATATGAATATGCTTCACAAGCACTTTAAACACTCATATAATGTTTAATATTAAAAGATAATAATCTTGGTATTTGTACTCAAAATGTCACTGAATATTGCATGARCAGTGATCAGTGCTGGCTTAATAGCAAGGTGTGTATCCAAACCCTGATATTATCAGATAGCTTAGGAAATTAATATGGAAGAGAATTGTTGTTTTGATTATTCATTTTTTTAAATTACTTGAGTGTTTGTAGAACACTCGTCCTTTGTAAGGAATTTGGTCATTGGGTTGAGTGTTGAATGATTATTTGGAAATATGTAAAATGGAAAAGAAAACGTTTGTTTATTCTATAAATGAAGAAATATCTTAATGCTAATGCTTAAATTTTAAAAAAGTTCTTGCAATGGGTACACTGGAGATCATGTCCAGCAAAAGACCTACTTTGAGGAACCCAGTTCCCAAATGAGCTATGTATTAAGACACTCCAAATAAGTAGAAAACTAAGATGGGTGGTTTGGAAGAAAAACAAACAAAGACCCCACACTTGAATTGACAAGACACTTACAATGAACCTGTAAGAAATATCACTTACGTGTTGTGTGCTTAAAAAAAAGAAGTAAGATCCTCTGAAAAGCTTTCCCTACACAGTGACCGAAATCCTTGAATTTTCTCCCAATGGAAGGTTCATATAAGCATTATTTTTACAGTAATTTACTAAGACCGGTTAAGTTTTTCTAAAACTTAAATTCTGAATTCAAAGCTGTCWCCAGGAAAGGGAAGATCTAGTTTATAAGTTTTCCTTATATTTAGGAAATGGAAGACCACATATCCAGATGAATTTTCTGTCAACAGTTATAAGGGGAAAGGAAATTGATAGTGAGGAGAAAGCATAGGAAGAGTTTTTTTCCTACCAGTTGCTCACTTTCTGTAGAAGGTGGATGCAAAACCTGAATTTGCAAGGTTTTTTTTATTCTAATATTGCAATTATAGAAGGAAACATTATATTAAACAAAATAACTAAGAAYAAATGAAAAATGCTGTCTAAAATAGTAATGAGGATTCACATTTCTTCATAAGTGCTCCTACTGCTACATGATAGTATTAGACTCTTGTCTGTGTTGAATTCCTTTATTCTGCAAAGAATAACAAAATTGAACAAAGCAAGGGTCTGGCACATCTTGGAAGTGCCTGTGTATTTTCCTGTGCCACGGTGTGACTGGGYAGGTACAGTAAGTTTGAAGGGTTTAGGACATTTGCATGGTACATCTTCTAGCAAAACATACACAGAAACTTTTAATTATTTTTGTAAATTTTAATTCCAGGATTTGGAATCCCTGAGTATCCATTGACCCAATACTCATGTAGAGAGTTAAATAAAACTTATAGTAACATTGACATATTGCAATTGATAAAAAATTAGTTGAGGATAATAAACAGAAGCATTCTGTTAGATTATTTCTGGCAGTTTAAGGTGTATGGTCAAGAAGACTGATGGTTGCGAGGCCCGTGTCTTCATAGTCCAACCTCTATTCAGCTTTATTTCCCTAGTAGTCCGGAGGTTTTCTGAGATTTTCCTCTGCTCCCTTAGAAATTTCTGAAACAAAATGTAGAACCTACTTATTCACTGTCAAGAAAATAATTCTTTACCAGTAAGAAAATAATTCTTTACCAGTAAATAAAGCACGTGGCTCACTATCATTAAGACATCAGATATAAAAAAAAAAAAAAAMCAACAAAAAATTTGCTTGCCCCAGGCAATAATACACCACCAGCCAAGCAGGAGCAGATCATACCTTAGAGTTGCTGGAAAACTCTTCAAACCTCTCATCAAGGGATACATGTTTTCCTGCACATCTTCATGTTTTCATTATTATTTATTCTGTTATAAATTAATGCAGATTAGATAACKGGGTAGATGTTTGCCAATAAACTAGAAGTGATTTGTGACATGGCCTCTGTATTAAAAAATGTGGTTTTAAATTATGATATGTATGTTTGTATGTCCAAAGGAGACAAAATTGAACATTTGTTATAATGACCTTCTCACACACCATTTTTTGTAGCTAGAAGAAACAGCATGGATAATAATAAAAACATCAATAAACAAAACAGATGCTCTTTTACTAAGATCACCACTTAGTTTCTTACACTTTATTTAGCTGCTTCYTCAACTTCTGCTGTTAAAATAGCTTTTATGCAAGAGGTGCCTTTTTTTCCATCTTTGGTTTTTCTTTTTCTGATTGACAAGAACTTTTTCTTGAGAATTTCACAAACATGAAATAGGAGATCCTTCTGATCCTTTCCCCTTCTGACTGGGTACTCACTCTTTAGAAGGGTTAACAGACCACAGTTCATTCTCRCAAAAAGCCCAGTGACCCTTTTTTTACTTATTCAATGAAGCAAGGGAGTCAGAGAAAAATTTTGCATCTTAAAGCATTTTACTTTGCTGTGTGGAAAAATGTTGGAGAGTTAGACATGCAGAAAAACATATTTTGTTTAAACTTTTTAAGATGCACAAGARAAAAATCTCCTCATTGGTTTTTTGAAATTATAGTTGGAAAGTATGAAAGATACAGATATTTGTATAGAACATGTCCATGTGTGGATGGGTGAGTTGTGGATCAGTACCTACACATGGCATTCAAACTTCATTCACATGGCCTCATTTGCAGCATTTTATAGTGGAATCACTATTTTTTTCCTTCCTTGTACAATGAAACTGTCTAATTTTTATATTAGAAAAATCTAAGAACAAAATAGATTGGGTCAGTTATTTATAGCATCAATAAAGTTCAGTACTTCTAAGACCAATAACTTACAAAGAAACAGGGAAGACTTGATATTCAGCTTTTAATTCAGAAACAGAGGTTAGAAAAATCATACAAATGATGCTAAAATTTAGTTARAATGTATGATAGCAGACAAAAACTACATCAGCATATATTCTGACAAGCACTTTCATTTAAATTAAATTTTTAAATATAATAAACTTTAAAATGCATARTCTGTTGTACTGCAAATACAAATAAAGAGAATAATATAAAAATAAAACAAAAAATCTTAAAGATATGTGCAAAAACAGTTAGCCTTGAAATTTGTTCTACTTGTAGAGAAATCAATTTGACAGGAGATAAATTAAAATACATTAAGAAAAGGAAAAATAAAACTTTGAATTTACTAAGTATGCGAAGCTCTGAACATTGATCAAGATTCCAGAGGCAGTTATCTCCCAAGAGTTACTATTGGGAATGGGAAAAGAAATCAGAGAAGCCAACAGGGTACCCTTATTTAAGAAAAAGCTTTGGGACACAGCAGGAAATTAAAGACCAAATAGTTTAACTTCAATTTGCTGGAAAGTATTAGGAACTACTTTAAACCACCAGATCGGAAAATGCTTAGAAAAGCACAACTTGATTAAATGAAGGTTGGAATAGAAGGGTTATGCCTTAGTAATTTGTTAGTTCTGTGAGGTTGTCATTGCCAAAGCAGAGAAAGGAATTGCAGTGTAGACATCACACTTAATGGCTTCTCAGGAAGCTTCTTAATATCAGAGATTGTGTAAGGTTCAACATCATTGAACAGGAGAGAATCTGGCATATTAATTTAAACAAAACTGGCTAAAGGATGAAAGGACAGAGGGCAAGCTGCTATAGACCTGGAACAATATCGTTTTGAGGAAAGAAAATTAAGAGGAAAAAGAAGCCTGATCCTATAGAAACAAACTCTGGACTAGTGTCTGGAAATATATTATTCTGGGTTCAGGATAAGATAATACAGAGACCTTGCACTGTGTATAAGAATCTAGAAATTAAAGAAAGATCAAAATTTAATAAACTATCTCAAAAATATTTTATAATTTTTTTAATAGCACACTTTTCCCTTCAACTTCTAACAATAAAGCAAAACAAGCACAAACCATCTTTCTTTGTGATATCCTTAGAAACCTTATCTACACTCTGATAGAGAAGTGCCACATATGTGCTTTAGGTTTTAGTAAGGGTTATAAATGTCAGTGAAGATCAGGAAAAAAAAAATCGGTGTTCAAAAAGCTGGTATTCCTCTGTCTGATTCTATCCAGAACGTATTTAAGACTTTGAAGTGGGAAAAAAAGGTATCATCTTAGAAGAAAAGTAAAGCCAAAACAAAACAAGAAAAAAATATTACCCACAAACTCATGCTAAATGGAAGTGAAAAGACCACTTTCATCTTGCTCTTCATGTGTTTGGAAGACTGATGTGGTTTTTACTTGTCAAAGTTTCTAGTGGAGATGACAATAACATCTCATATAGCCTGAAAATTGCTAGGATCCCTTTTTTTATCTTTTTCACTTTGTCTTTAGCTCGATGACAGTTACTTACCATTACAAAAGAGAAATGGAAGGAAAAAAATCTTCTGGGTTTGTGGCCACTGAAAAGTCAAAAGATTTGGGAAACTGAAATAGATCATGGCAATTTTCGTTTTAGACTAATACTTTCTTCAAAAATAAAATCTAAGAAAAATTTCCAAATAGTTTACAATTTGAAATTTGATTTTTAAAAATACATATATTATATATTAAGACAGGAAAAATAAGATTATTGTACCATTATAAATTGTGGTCTTAAAAGAAATGAAACAGACTCTCATCTGTCTTTAATAAAAACTGTGTAATATATTAGCTASAAAATTATATAATTTTAGAATCTCCTACAGATAGTACAAATGCCATAGAAACCTAAAATGTAAATGTTTCTTTCATGTTCTTTTTTCTCTTCAGTGTTGGCTTAATAATTGTGGAAGTTTGACATTGGCAGTTGCTGGATACCTATTTTTACTTCCTCTCCTCAACAGAAAAGAAGGAGAAAATTTGATGAAAAAGCGCATAAGTACAGGTAGAGACACAGAGATTACTCACTAATTATTGTCACTGGCAAAACAGACTCAACTTGAGAAAAAATTATTTAATTTATTGGATATCAATTAAATGGAGTGGCATGGTTAGAAACAAAGACCTAAACTAAACACCCTCCATCTTGCTTCCCAAGCCCAACTTCATTCTTGACTTTCCTACTTCCCCTTTAAAGAGCTCATGGAAGATGGAGAATGATAGGAATTGTCAGTGCCACTCCTTCCTCTTTACACTTTTGCTTGTTTCAGTGTGGTTTCTTCCCATGAGCTTCAGKCCTTCATCTGCCCAGCCTTGGTCAGCAGCACGTCCGTCTGCTGACAAAACCTGGCATTGCAAACCCAATACACCATTTTAAACATCAGCATTTTTTCATTGCTACTAAAACCCTACTGATTTTRTATTTACTTGATAGTGCTATGATTGCCTTTTACTAAGCTCATTTTCACTTTTTTCACCCGTGGCTAAAATTGTGTAGTGGCTAAATAACCACTGTCTTGTGTTAATTAAGCCTGTGTTTATAAGAATCACATAATCTTAAAATCAGACTCAGTTGTCTGCAGCTCTAGAATAAAAAGTGACATGGAARAGTGCCGACACAGCATGATACAGAGAAGGCAGCCTTGTGAATGAGGTGAAACTGTTTTAGAGTTAACAAAGAAAAGCAGAAAATTGAATGACTGTGGATGGGTGAAAAGAAAGAGCATGTAAGCAGGGTGTGTTAAGTTCTATGGAGATAACCCTGGATGGACTCCAAGAGAGAAGTGGAAGACAAGCTCACTGCTAATATCTAGGAAGGTTATAGCAATGACTCAGTTTCAAGGCCTCGTTTCTCTTGTTTTGRAGACTTGGTTTTTCCTTGAAATACATTGGAGCCTGATTTTTCTCTTGGTTAGGAAGGAAACTATGCTGTACAGTTCTTTCCTCTGGGATAATGGAAAAGTGTATAAAGTGGCAGCTTCACCAGCCAATTATCCAGCTCTTCAAAGGCTTTTCTTTTTGAATTGCTTCTGCCCTCTCTACCCCAGCTGTGTGTAACCCCTATAATCTCTCTTTGTATCAAGAATTTTTGATGGTCAGCAGTTTGTGATAAACTCGAGAAGCTCTCATGTAAASGTGTTTAGCAACAATAGTGAGTGTGGAGGCCTCATTGACTTAAGCTGTGATGCTCAGGAAAACCTGAAAAATCCAGAGGCTCATCTGGAAACTCAAAATTCTGGTAAATCCTATAAAGGTACTGGAATATATATATCAAATGATAGTTACTTTAAACATTTTTCATTTGTAATAAACCAAAGACACATCTTTCCTGTGTCCAGCAAAATATAACTACTGATTTCTCTGAATATAAACCCTAGGGATCACCAGTCACATTTAACTAGATGGGAGMTGTTCACATCTTTTTATTACAGATGTTTAAGGGAAATGGAATGAAATTTCATATTATGTTGCCTCTGCCTGGTTTAGTATCTATTAAAAACTGAACAAGTAACTCAGTCAGTTCTTGGTAGTTAAAATAGTATCACATATCATTTGTGTACCCCAGATGAAATACTGCCATATTTTAAGTCCCTCAAACTTGTTTTTCTASTGTTTCCCACCTGTCTGGGCTAGGTGAGCACTACTGGAACAAAAATAGCTCACATCCAGTTATTCAGTGTTCCTGGGATAGGTTGAAAATTTTTTTTTTTTTTCAGGGGAAAGGTAATTTTCTTGAAGATCTTTGCAAATATAAAACATTGAGGGTTTTCTGCCATAATACATTTGCCATTACCAATACTGGGATGTAAGGTCCTTCTATATAATTGTAAAATATGCTCAAATTATATCCATCAGTTGACTGGTAAAATGCATTTTTACATTAATCAATTAGCATTCTTTTCTAACGAGGACRAGCATTCAAAGAAATGGAAATTTTCTTACGGCTAGAATAATTCCTGTGCTGGTAACTTATCTTTAGCCAAAGCAGAGGCTTGTGACACCTGTAAACCCTAAATGTCCTAATCAGAATGTCATTAATATTAGCTTGCCTTGATTTTGAATTTAAGTGTATTTAACAACATATAAATACTTTGTAGCACCGTGAGTTTATAGTCAGACATATATTTACTTTGTGAATAGTGACCAATGTGACCACCAAAATGTCAGAGAAGTGTAATTTTATACAGGAGGCTTCAAAGTAAACAAAAATTGCCATACAAAGAACAAGATAAACACAAGGAACTGCAAATAGGCAGGGACATCCTAATGAATATGCAAGAAGAGTGACTGCCTAGAGAAAAGAAAAACAAGATAAGCATTATTGGGAGCAGATGAGACATCACCTCCCACTCCCCTTTGGGGATCAAGACAACAGCATACAAGCATTAGATATAAACAAGGGGAATTGGAGAAGGAACAAGACAAACACACTTTGGCTTTGACATCTCTCATCAAACAGTTTTTAAGTCTGATCTCTGAGACCTTAATGACTAAAAATCACCAAGGGCTGCAATCATCAGTGCTAACTATATRGTATCAACTTTTTAGTATTGCATATTGGGAAGTAAATTAGAAAAATATTCATAGCAGCTAAAATCCATAAGTTTTCATKGTACCACACAGGAATAATGGCAGTGTCAGGTCCTTGGTCTCTTTCTGTCTTGTAGTAGACAAGATCTTGAAACTTCCCCTTTGTTACACTAAGGGTATGGGAATTTGGTAAAAAAATAAACCCTCTTGCATTCCAGTTGGTCCTTATTCATCAGAGTAACTGGGCTCAGTTTCTAATTATAACCAATTCAGCTTTGGCTGAATGGAGTCTGGTGTTCAATAAGAACTTTCATGAGCACAGATTCGCAAGTAATTTGATTTAGCAATTCAGTTTTAGAGTTCTGGTTGAGTTTGATATGAACTTGCATGATCCAGATTAATGATTAGTATGGTTTGGAGAAACAGGAAAAAGTTGGAGAAACAAGAAAAAATTCAGAATTGATGGCAATAAGTGAGCTAACAGGCTAGTAATAGTTATAGGTGTTGTGACAGGAAGTATAGTATGAGACATCTATAAGTGATAGATAGATTAGATAGATAGATAGATAGATAGATAGATAGATAGATAGATAGATAGATAGATAGATAGATAGATAGATAGATAGACGTATATAGATGATATAGATCTAGAAAGAAATATATATAGATATAGATGAAATAGATACTAGAAAGAAATACATATAGACATAGATGAAACAGATACAGATAAATATTCCTGGGTCCAATGCAGTTGGAGGCATAAAGCTCACCTAAAGGCTGGTTTTTTTTGGAGTATCTATATAGGACAATCTCCTCTTCTGCTATGTCTTTCATTTCCATCCACTCAGATTTTATGTGTACCTGATAAATCATGACCTGGATTTTCATTGATTGTATGCACAATGGTAATACACAAAGCACAATAATTAATAACACCACTCTCCCAAGACAAGAAAGTGCAAGACAGTGAGTAGAAAAATTTGAAAGCAAGGAGAAATATAGGGGAGGGTTTCTTTTAGGGGTAGAAACATGCAGGGAAGAAAGAAGGCATTTACTGAAAGTATGTCCCATACAGTGAATCTCACACAATATTTGTGAAATTTGCTTATATGATCCCTTCTTCCTATTTGCTCACCACAATTCTGGCATCATCATTTTTAAGTTTTCCACAGCCACAAAAAGAGGGGTCTCCTGACTGCTGATCAAGTCTATGGTCCCAGGAGCTGCAGAGGCACTGTGAAATGGTATTCCTCAGCAAAGCATTGAAAGAGGACTCATGCTGAACCAGAGTACTACAATGTTGGGACTCAAGTCAGAGGTAACCTAAGAGCTAACCAGGAAATTGTCCATACAGGAGAAATGCAAAAAGGTCTGCCCCATTACAGGGGTTATCTCACAATCTGGGGCATATATAAATTTATATAACACACGTGTGACTTCCACAAGACAGAAAGTCATATGAGTTGCAGTAAGCAAGAAACATTTCCTGTAAGTGTAATGTACCTTTCGTTGAGAAGGGAAGGAAGTAATTTCAGCAGTTTTAAAATATGTTCTATGTTTTAACCCCTGATTTAAACCATTGACCTAGAAAGATATTAGTTACTGAATCAAATCAGTGAGGGCTTATCTTACATTTAGCTTTCAACAGTATTACAATTAATAGAGAACCATAAAAAAGATTGCAAGTCTAAGTGATGATGAAGATAATTTTTTTTCCAGTCACAGTTGCAGGAAAGCTGTCTTCCACATAAATTAATGAAAATTAAGATGTAATATAAATAAATAGAAAAATAAATATTTCAGGAAATGGCAGACTGGGAGATAGAAGGCAAAAAAAAGGACCCAATTAACAAAATATTAAGCAACATAGGAAAAGGAGGGTTTAAAATAGAAGGAGATAACACATGTTGTTGATCCTCAGTCTGTGTTTCTTTTTTTTTTTTTTTTTTTTTTTTTTTTTTTTTTTTAATAATAAAGTATTTACTCCTTTCAAAAGTATTAAACTTTTTGAAAAATAAGTAAGGATATAAAGTAAGAAACATAGGGGATATAAAGGAAGAAACATAGGTTAGGTTGAGGGAAGAACACCATAGCCCATCTATATAGCGCTTCATTATTTGTTATTCATTTCCACTAAAATGGGGAGAAAAGTCAGGAATGATAAAGCCTAGTTTACTCATCATAAGTTGTGATATTTTTCACTAATATTCAGAGGTGATGTGAGATGGTATCTTGCTCAAAGATTTAGTGACTCAAGAAAATATCAACATTATTACGATGTACAGAGATATATCTCCTATTRATTCTGATGCATTATAGCACATGAATTCACTAAAGAAATCAGATTGACTAATTAAAACTTTATTCTATGTAAAACTTGAACAATGAAATTGCTACTTAGCCTTTTATGTTATTTTTTGACAGTCGACAGACAACTTCAGAGACTAGCTTGAACTGTCAAAATAATTTATATATATTAAATGTCAATGCAACTCAGGAAGAAGATAAAATTTGCTTTCAATATGACATTTATATGCCAGAGCTTGATTTAGATATGCAGAGGTAGCGAGACAGTTAGCTAAAAGTAGTTATGYAGCATATTTCTAAACATGATGTCCCATTTATGTTCAAAATGATGTGGACTGAATCAATTAGGAGAAACAAGTGAGTTCCAAGAAGTACTTTTAAAAAGCTGTGGAGTTGCTTAGTAACCTGATGTTATACTTCATTTCCCAACAGAACTATAAAGCTGTCAGACTGGTAATGGGGAGCTCCCCAAGATAAATGGTGCCTCATGTGTTTTGGCCAAAAACATGATGCTATTAAATATGTTATGCCTAACCTTGGAGAGTTGTGCATATGGATATCAGTAATACATGCAACTGGACAGTTATCAAAGAAATGAGTTTTAGTTGCACTTTGTCATAAAAATCCAATCCTTTCCCTCCTTGAATKCATTATCTTGTCAGACAGGAGAAGGCACTGGATCCAGAATGCCTGAGGGGAATATTTTAATCTGGCTGTTTCTTAGTGCTATATTTACCTGACATCAGCTTTGTTCCTCACTGACAGTAATCTAGCATAATCTACTCTACACATCCTAAACTTGGAAATTTAGCTTTTTCTGCATGAAACTTCTTTGAGAACCCTGAAGAAGTCACCATGTAGTCTTCTATCATAGGAGTTTGCTTTCACAGTGTATCAGAATAGACGTGTCTTAAAWTTCAGTGAAAATTCAAACTATTTCAAGCTCATTTAGTTAAAAATACAAACATACTGAAGGAAGGATATCAACCTTGCTTTCTCAATAATTGAGATATCAGTTCCTAAGCCTACTTTTTTCTTAGGAACATAATCAATTTCTGAAATGGAGACAATTAAATCTGATAATTAAAGAAAAATCTAATCTAAAAATCAGGTACTGGAATTCTGCCAGAGTCTGAGGGAAATGTCATTTAGTTATTTCAAAATTCTTCATAAATATGGGAGAACAAATAGATATCTAATAGGGTCAGATCACTGGTTGAGGTGCAATGGACTGATGAACTCAGTCCAGCTCTGTTGATAATATTTATTCCAGAGTTCAGACCTAAATACAATCATGACACATCTATAACGAAAAATGACAATATGGGGCAGAAGGTTGTTTTTAAAAAGTACATTCTTGAGTTCAATCCAAGTAATTTTCACACTGTCTTCTGTTCTCCAGCAACTTAAATGCTCCTGAAAAATATCCTTTAAGATCACAGTTTGTTGTTGTTCACTTTTCTAWATGTCAGAACTAGGACAAGATAGTTCAGAGTGCTGAAAATTATAACAGCCCTAAAATATACAGCAAAAGATTCAATGAAATTTGGTTTTAAAATAATATTCATAGATAGACATATCAGATAAAAGGGYTGCAGTCAGATCAAGGTGCAAGGAATTTGTGTAATGTTTAAAATTGCATTTCAATTCTAATAGAATTAAACAAATTTGAGAGGRTAGAACACCAAAATTTAATATGGACAACAGTAAAAAAATACCTTTGCAGATCTTCCTATATCTTTACTCACATAATCTAGGATTTTTAGCATAACTTTTAAAACAATATTTTTTTATTGTTATATTGCTTAGTTTTTAACCAGAAGAAATCAAAGAATAATTAGTTTCTTACTTCCATTGAACATGACATAATTTAAACGTTTTCTTATTTTCCAATGCTAGGAAATGGTTGGTTGCAAGAGCATGATTTTTTAGCTTGATATTGTGATTGCTCATAGGTGTATCAGGAAATTATTCTTTTGCTTTGCCTGTGCTTGCCTTGCTTTCCTAGGTTTAGTGGTGTGTCTATTTTCAACAGAGGTTCTAGAAATGATAAAGGTTTCTAGGACTCAATGAAATTCAAGCAGAGAACTTTGAAATTGTTCACATTTATATTTTTTTCTGAACTCATGCCTTAAKATGGTCTGTGCCCTTAGCCCCATGGATTAAAACCAGATTAAAATTTACAGAGTACTTGGATAGCTAATGTCACAAAATACTTTCCTTACCTGTTTACTCATAACTTGGTATAAAAGCAAGAAATAATAAATTTTAAAATATGTTATGTTGGCTTCCAGTGAGTTTAGTAGTTGATAGCTGTATGTTAGCAAGACAGTTTTAGAACTATTGGCAAATTCCTTTTCATAGTGTAATAAAATTTTCTGACTTCTTTTTAAAATACTTTGACAAGAGTTTCCATGTCTTATTTTGCTGTTTTCTGTGATAAAATCTTTATGCATTATTCATAAGGTATAGTAGTTTTTCAACAAAGTAAACRTTTTAAAAAATATTTATGTTGATTTACTAAAGTATAGTTCTGCTTTATGTATTTTGAGAAAAGCATARTGGAAGTTTTAGAATTTAAAATTAAAGTACTGAATAACCACCTATAACACTGTCTGTAATTTGTCAAATGTTTTTTCATATGTGGACATATGGATTCAGAAGGAGACATAGGTGACTGACTTACAGAACAAATTAAGTTTCTTTCTCTGAATAGGACTGTGGACCCATTTGAAAGCTGTATCTTGCTTCTCATGTTGATTAGTCCACAGGTGCAGCTCTTCCCTCCATCTGAGTCTGGGCTCCATTCTGAGTAGGTGGTCCAAGGGTTAGCAGTCACAATTATCCACTGTAGGAATTTCTTTTCCACTAGGTACTTCTCAGTTCTGCTAACTTCAGTCCCAGTGACTGTTGTCCAGACAGCCCATTCGTCTTGGGATTTATTCCCTTTCCCAAAAAAAAAAAAAAAAAAAGAGTAGTCAAGCATGAAACATTCCCAATGCAATAGCTACAGCAACTGATACAAAAAAAAAAAACCTGCAAAGTTTGATTCAAATCTTGACGGCTTACATCTTGAGTGGCTCAATATCGAGACTTCTCAAATAATGAAAGAGAAACTCAAAAAGGTATGAATGTATGAAAGTATCCCTTGTTGAGGTAATCAGACCTTGACTGGGGAAGGCATTGAACCGGGGAAGGAATTGAAGGCCTTGTTTAATTCTCCCTGAGCAGGGGCTCTGACTAAATGCCCTTCAGAAGTCCTTTCCATCCCAAACTGTTCTGCGATTCTGTGTTCAGGTATCACTGCTGAGTTTTTGCTGAATGCCATTAAAAACCTTAAGTACAAAAATTGTTCTTAAACTATTTGTTTCATTCTTAAAGATTACCATGTATTTCTAATTTAATACTATGCCTTCTGTAAACAGAAGGGTTGGGTTTTGATAGGAGAAAGCACAATGTTCCTGCTTATGCATATTTTTCAATGGGATCCAAGCAAAATTATGTGCTATAGCAAATTCTTTGAACAGTCAGCTCAATGTAAGGAGTCATTTTGTCTTCTAAAGCTGATGGCAGATTTGTATTTGTGAAATATTTGAATTAAGTGAAGGAAATGRTGCCTAAAGTGTGGCAACTGTTTAATCAGTGAGTAATTTGCTCTTAATGTGTGAAGTATTTTTTATGGGCTCATTTATGATAACAGACATTCATGGCTCAATCAATGTAGGCAATAGATTTATGGTATATTTAGTCACAACATAATCCAGTGTAAGTACTCCTATTTATTACTATTCACAGTTTAATTCTCCTTTTTTTTTTCTTCATACCACTTACAGCATGCAAGTAATTCATATAAAGCACTTATCAGAACTTTTCAAACAGCATTTATTCACATCTGTCTTATCATATTTTTACATTTAGATGTTGGGCTTCAAAATACAATTCTGTTATGTAATTTGCATAATTGCATGGATAAAAGGATGTTAATTTTTTTTTCCCATATCAAAGAAACAATAAGAGAAACCATTAATGTGGCAATTAATCATTCCTCTGAAATGTCTTTCTTTTTGTCAAAATATTGGGGTCTGTTTTTCAGTTTATATATTTCTGATTTCCCCTCATAGGCTGGTAATTTCCCTTCTGTTCCTTCAAATGCCATGCCAAAGAATTAACACTGGAAATTATGATTCTCCAACYACTAACAGAGTCAAATGATCTGTAGATGCTTGGATACATCATAAAAATATTACTTTACATACTCCAGGATTCTCCACAATGAATATGTGCAGTCCACAACAGTGTTTTATAGACTCACAAGATAAGCTAAGAAAGAGCAATTGGCCCCTAAAGTGATATATATATACGTAGTTAATTGTCTTTAATTGTTATTATGCTACTTGTAACTGTGATTCTTRCCAGTTTGATGAAAGGATGATGTTATTTTCTTACATTATTTATTTGAATTTTCTGAATTAGCAAGGAAAAGATTACTACAAGAAGTGCAAATTGCTTCATAAGACATTTCATGCGATGTCTAAGAGATCTGTTTCATAATATATAAAGGTTAAAGAMTTTTGCTTCCCTAGCAGAGAATGATCAGTTAATCAAACATTGTCTGGGTATAAAAGTATTACTGTTGGTTCCTGACTGCCGAGTTACTCACAGCAACTGAAGGATCTGTAAAAGAATGGACAGCCTGACATTTCTCTCAAGCCCTGAAGGGTTCAGCTACAAAGATTAAGAAAATATCTGTGGTGGAATATGAGATATTGCATGGCTGTAAGCTCATGTAGAATTAAAAATCTTAACACTATGATGAAATTTTGTGTTTAGGCAATTAACAAAAAAGTAAACACACAAAACTTCCTAACCACTTTGATCTGCAAGGTAGGAAAAAAGTACCAAATTTCATGGTGATATTTTCTGCATTGTACTTAAATGTGCCTTTGGTAGGGAATTGTGAGGTGTTCTTATCTGAGACTGCATAGGAATTTTAAAATTTGCAAGACTGGCCAGAAATATGAATGGTGATAGATCTGAGACAATATTCCCTTTCCACCAAAACTGCCAACAAGCTTTTTCAGTGTTTTWATTCTTAATTTTGTTGATTTTTTTGCCATTAAATTGGAGAAATTTTAATATAGTCAACAGCTTAGCTGGGGAAAAGGTCTACCATTTTGTTTTATTTAAGCTTGATAGACATATGTATCAGAATAAATTGGAATAAAATAGTATATTAGTACACTYTCCTGTTTCTTTTGCCCTAGTTCATATCAATAGTTAATTTTAGCAAGGCCTTCCCTCTCTAAATATGCAACATTCCTTCATGCTTTTTGAACTTTTTGGTTTCTACCTGTATGTATCTGTTATGTTGAGTTTCTTTCTGCTTTCTTAAATTAAAAAAAAAAAAAAAAAAAAAAAAAAGACTCCTGTTTATCTTCCTCAAAACCCATAATTTGGGATGGCATTAGATTAAACATAACTTGGGATGTGCCCAACCTCTAAACCATGTGGCAATCAATCATGTCAGTTTAGTTGTGAATGTGCCAGTTTGTTCATATTTTAAATGACACAAATAAGATTAGTTTGCTACTGACTGTTCTGTAATGCTGTGAATGTGTCACCCTGGCTATGTAACTAAATTCAAATTCCTTAAGGTCAGTATGACCAGAACTTTACATTTGATTTAAAATACTTTATTCTTTCTCTCTTTAACTGTCTTCTCAAGYCTGCTATTATTAAAACTGAAGTGGGTTTCTGTGGGTTTGAGTAGAAATGAGAGGCTCCTAGATTRCATTAACTTTTATTCTGGAAATGTCTTGAAGAGAATTATGAAAGCATGAATATGATCTTGAATAAGAGCATTAGTTTTGTATGCAGTAAGATGGTTGATATAGTTGCTGGAAGCTAGAAAAATATGTGAGAGTGCTGTCAGAATTGGAATATTTTATTATACAGATTAGCAGCAAAAAAATTCCAGAATCAAAGAAAACTGAATTTATTTGAGGTTTAGAATAGTTAAAGTCATCATATGAAACTGTATCCTCCTACATTAGTGCCAGCAGATATCATCTAACCGGTACKTCTTACTTCCTCTGCAGTTATCCTTAATCATTTGATATAAAGATTAAAACTGTTTTTTTTTTTTTTACTATTCCAACCAGTTTTTGGGGAGGAAGTGATGTCCACATGAGTTAGCTGGTCATTCGMATGAGTACCATGATATTCCAGAAAACATGAATTCAAGTACTGCTAGCCTGTATATTAAATAAATATAATAATAAATAAAGTACAGAATTTTTGGTATCACCTAAATATTCTTTACTTCCAAAAGATCATTTTTGTTAGTGAATATATTTAGAAAATTTGAGAAAACAAAAATGAATTAATGAYCACAGTAACTTTATATTTGGATTCCTGGATAAATTACTTACATTAAAAATAATTCTTAACTTGCCTACACATCAATGATGAATTATAATGTCATGTGAGCTACTTTAAAAGTAATCTAAATAAAACCTATGCTTAAAAATGATCCTGATTACCAGATCCAAGATCCTGGTTTCAAACAAATGTTAGTTAGCAAAAGTACCAAACCTAACATCAGTAGCTGCTATCACAAGAGAAAGCCCTTTTGAGACTGATCAAAGAGAGTTTTTAGTCACTTTTGAAGGCACAATTACCTCTTCTCCGTGTTTTAATATGCTCAAATACAAAGTTTTCTTTTCTATTTCCCATTACTAATATTACATGTCTGTTTATTTATGGTGTATTCAAAATACTGGTTTTCGTAAATTGAAGTGGCTGAAAATATTTCCAGTGATTTCAGTTTGTTTAGTCGGACACACAGGTTTCCATTGAGGAGAGATCAAAAATATGGGAATCTCTTGTTCATAAAAGACTTAAATAAAACTCTGTCAACATAATTTGAATCACCTGCAGATCATAAATTATTTTGTAATTATCACATAAAGAGCGGACATTTATTGAWAAATAGTAATAAGATATGATTTGTATTGAGGAATGTAGAGTCTGGAAGTCCAGTCCAAAACTTACCCTACAACATATAATATAATAAAATTCCTGCTAAAAATTTAGTTTCTGGATGAGAACAGGAAGGAAAAATGTTTTACATGTTTTTGAGACTAACAGTCAACAAAATAAACAGGACTTTTCTGAAAAATTAAACTGTCCAGTATCGTCTCATTCCCAGAATTAAAAAAAAACCCTACATTTAATAAAATTAAGAATGTCATTGTCATTTTTGAATAATGAAAATAGTTAACCTAAATTTTTAAATAGATTTTCAAGATTAAWGCACAGAGAAATATAATGTTTGCTAAAATATTTGATCTTATTTGGCAATCTGTTCTTATTTTGCAACTAAAATATCCCATTTAAGTTTTAAGGAAAAGATAATAGATTACAAAATTTGAAGAGCAAATTCTGCTGAGCTCTAAATACTGTAACATAATTATGTGCATTATTCATCTAATGTCGATGTTTTTTCTGAATTTTGTTTAGAACAGACTTTAAGAATTGATGCATTTTTACATGAAAAATGGCTGTGTATGCCTTCATAATTTTATCTTCCAGATACTTCATTAAGACAAATACAAATGCTGAGAATGCAATTAAGTTCTGTTATAAGCCCTAAGCATGTTTTTGTTGGTAGAGAATCCACTAAAAAATATTATAAAGATTACATTCAGAAATGYGGTAATTCAATATTTCAGCTTTCAGAATTAGTATTTGCTAATCACTCTGTAAAAGCTGCTCTTTTGTATCATTTTCTTGCATATTAATATGTCTCARTATCAAACAACTAATCCATAAGTATTTGGCTGACACTGTGGTTGCATGGGATAATAGGACAGATTCACTGTGTGGTATAAACCATACAGAAAACAGTGATCTTCTAAGTGATTGCTTACCTGTAAACTCTTTTTATTATATTTTKAAATTTTGTTTTGTCAATTCTAGCAAAAAAATGTTATCTAATGATGTTAGGGTAAAATGTGCCCATCTATAGAAATGATGGTGAGAAACAACATTCTTGTGGTGAGAAACATTAGAGAGACAAAGGTACAACAGGAACAAAGCTGAAAAGGCTTCATTTGACTGAGATAGGAGGAGCAACTTTTGTCAGTGGAATTAGTCAAAACCTTAATTGCTTAAAAGGTTTGGCAAAGAGTTATGGTGATTCATGACAAAGCTTCTCTGCCTTATAACAATAAATAAGTAGAAGGTTCTTAGAAGTGACTTAGATTAGAAAATCTATGAGAGTTCTTTCATAAAGTTTTCTTTTCTCTAGTTTTGTGTGTTTGGTGGGGGTTTAAAAAAAATTCTGGTGAATTTTCTGCCTAGCAAGTAATCCAGGAAATAAAGCTGCAGTGCCTTTTAGATGCTCTAGATTATGGAATGCAAAACATGCTACTGTGACATCCATGAGAATTTAACAACTAGGAGAATGAAAGTAAGCAGAATTTGTGTGTACTGGATTTACTTTTAACCTTTAGTTTCAGAATAGTGGTTCATTGGTCCAGGGTTTTCTCTCTTTTCTTCCTTCTTTAATATATGTTCCAGCTACTTTTCCCCTTCCCTTCCATTCCTTGTTTGTGGGTTGTGTTGTTTGATTGTCTTTTTTAAATAAAAAAATTGTAAGAYTTCATTGTTAAATATTAATGAATGTTAAAATGTTATTTTTGCAACTAATAATGTCATATTMTTCAAATTTTTATTTTAGGATGAAAAAAACCTAATAGAATTATTTTCATTAGTGAGGCCTTCATTAAAGTAGATGGGAATCAATCTCAGTTCATGAAAGAATAAATACGATTGCCTTTCCTTTCAAAAGCAGAAACAAAAGAAAATATATATACATCTTCATGCTTATAATGTATGTATATATGTTTGTGTGCATCTAGATGTGCATCTTGATGTTATTAAAGTTGTAGACCACAATTAAAAAATCAAAAACATATGACCTAGATTWAACTTTTACTGCTGATGGGGCTTTCCTATAGGATTTCTTGTTTTTCTCTAAATTGTAATTAGCTTTCTGCATTGTATTATCATATTATTACATAATGGAGCAAAGAAAAACACATTCTAGAACTAAAAATAATTCTTTTTTAAAATCATGTATAATAAGTAATAGTTATTGGAATTTGAAACTATGAATCCCCCGTTTACACTGAATACAAAGGTTTTACTAATTTTTCTGTATTGCATCTCTGTTTTATGTCTAGGCAAGACATGGTGACAGTCTGTTAGGTGGCAGTCATAATACTGCAATCTTCATGAAGTTAGGGAATTTACAACRACTGCCTCCTATCAGAATCTCTTCTTTGCTGAGGAAAACAACCTCTGGTGTTGCCAGACAAAGAGCTTTATGCTCGACTGGTGGAAAGATGCAATGCATATTCTGATAAAACMCCAGCCTAAGGAACCTCACAATGACCATTCTGCAAAACTACATCAGACATCAGCCAGGAGGATGTGGAATAATGAACCAGTCCAGCAAAGCCAACTCACCTCCACACTTGGGAAGTGACCCCCAGTTCATCAAGCTGTCAGGTACATCTTTGGGCTTGACAACAAAGGACCACCAGAGACACCCCTGGGAGAGGGGTTGCACGGGTCAATGGTAGGGAAAATATGTTCATRATTTTGGGGGAAATTATTATCATCTGGATGTGTTTTCCAGGAAAACCAATGAATATGTATATAAAATATAGTACATAAACATGACCTTTTCTATACTTGGTATGCACAATGGGCTTGTAAATATTCCCTGTGCATGAGGTGCCAAATAAGAATGCCTGCTTCTTGATGCTATACTGGTGTTAAGGAGTTTTATAATACCTGTTTTGGTAACATGTGACTGACATTCAAATATCTATGGGGTAAGTTATTTGGAAGACATTTCACACTATTGTTGCTTTTGTTAATGTTTAACAGTAGAGTACCATTTCTTATCTTTACTGTTAATYTTGCTGTAGAAGTACAATAAATAAAGGGTATAGGTGAGTTCAGTCAATAATGTGATTTCAATTTCTTAAATATGAAGTGCTACAAAACATGTTTTACAATCCTGCACAGAAACATATGATATAAGCAATATTTTTCTCTTTTGGCATCAAGAAAAGCCACCTGTGAAATTCTTTTTCAAGTGTCCTGGTTCTGGCCATGAAAGGGTAAATTTTTGCTGTAGGTGTGGGGTGCGGGACATTGTCAGGGCCCAAACCACCTCACATCCGTTTCTAGGGGCAGAGGGAAGGTAAACCTTCCCATTTATCAGAGGGTGGCAGAGGGAGCAGTTGGGTGGTGATGTTTCTGCGTGAGTAATTTGCCTTTTTCTCGTACCCTCTGTCATTGTATTGCTGTTTTCACTGTCTGTTTCCTTATCTCATTGCCCTTTGCCATAAATTGTTCTATCTCACCCTGTGGTCTTTGCCTTTTGTGTCTCCAATTCTGCTCTCCCGGGAGAGGGACAGAGGGAGGGGAGGGACTGAGCAAGCAGCACATGGATTCAGTGGAAGCACTGAATTGGAGAATTCCATCCCTAAACCACTAAACAGACATCTGTTTTCTTCAGCCAGAGGGGTAAGCTTAGTATATCGACTCATGAAAAGAGTTTCTCATTTACAACGCAAAAAAACCAAGAAAAAAAAGGTGATTTTTTCCTACTACCTAACCACAATCCATTGAGAAGAAAATGGATAGGGATTGGAAAATTCAAGRTTCTTTATTTCATTTGGTGGTATCATGGGGTTTTTTGTGGAGGGCAGACATTGCAGAATTTTGAAAATATTTTTACTTAGCTCTGCAGCTAAAGTTGTATCAACAAAGTGACAAATGGTAACTTTTTTGGTTTACATATTTGGATTTTATTTATAACTTGTATTGAAGCTCTGATACATATATATTTTGTCAAAAATCTGGAGCATGTTGACCAGAGTGGGTAGTTGGCACGCTAAAAATATTAAATAATTAAATCCAGAAGTGATTGCTGCCAATTACAGGGACATTATTTAAGAGGAAAATTAAAACAGAAAAGATGAACTGTGTATGCTCTTGGGGGGTTGTGTTAGCTGGGTCATATAGAGGGAAATATAATGAGTATTCACTGTCAACATTCTAAGTCATTATGGAAATTATTATAAATGAAGATATTTATTCAGCCCATGCCAGGCCGAGGGAAGAGCTTTCCAGAAGGTAGGCCAGATGGTTAAGTGTGTTTTACTGCAGATCTGTGCTGACCCATCCCCAGTGCTCCAAACGTCCCCACCRTGTCTCTGAGACGCTGAGATCGATGGCAACGGCAGCTGAAGTTCACTTTGCAGAAGTTYGGATTGTCGGAGACAACACAAATCTTTGGCACCTACTTCTCAGGATTCTTCACACACTTTGAGAAGTTTTCTTAGCTCTCTGGGGAACTGAGTGAACTGAGGACAATCAGAAACTGGCCATTTTATAAACGTTTGGGTTTGTKTTTTTTTTTTTTAACAGTGCACTTCTGCATCTTTTAGCGTAAAGTACTCTATGACTAGCAGATTTTCTCAGCACCCAGAATCACTTGTTTTGATTCTCTTTTTTGAARGGGTAACTTTTATTTTGATAGCCTTCAGCTGTGTTATTAGCTGAACATCTTGTCTTTTTAAACACATTTATAAACTTTCAAGAATAATTTCGGTTAAAAACTAAGCAATATCAGTTTTGCCAGACATAAAGGGACACTATAATAGGCTTGTACTGTAGTGATGTRATAGCAGACTAAACCAGTACCCACCATAACTTCCATCTCTTTCTTGGAAGCTTTTCTTTATGAGAGTTACTTTCCCCAGGAGAGAAGTGTCCTCTTATAAGAATGTTATTGCCAGAATGTCTTTCTGATAGTGTCCTTTCATATTACCTTGAAGAGTAAGATATCTGTGACCTTAGTCTGAACACTTTATAATCGAGCTGTTTAGTGGGAGTTCTTGACATCGCTTTCATTGAGGCTATATTATCATAATCYTCTTTACTTTTTAAAAAATTTGTTTACAAGACATTGACATCTATTCTCAAAGGTATTAAGCAGAAAAAGGCTGAGGCAGGAGGAAAGTGAACCAGTCACTTTACTTATGCAGCCAGTTCCCAATAGAAAGGTTTGTTTAGAAGACGACTAAGTAGGATTACTCAATTTCCTGCTTCATTGAGGATCATGCCATCTTAGTTCCCTTGGCTCTGTGTATAAGGAGCTTAATGAAGAGGGAAATTAATTCTCAGTGGTAACCACCTGTAGCTTCTAACTTATTCACTCATGCTGTTCAGTCCTCCCTGGCCCCACCTGACTGTGAAAGYATTTGTCCCATTTAAATCCCATTTTCTGAGCACCCTATGACACTTCTTGGGTTTCTCTTATCTGAATGTCATCTAGTATAAACTTGCTACAAATACTTGTGTAATCTTTTGCATCAGGATGAGATCACAGTTACTTCAATGCAGACCCTCTGGTCAGCAATTCTAGACACTTTGCTGGCTGTTCTCTCTCTGATGGGATTACTGGACTCCAGATACTGCTGGCACCAGAGAACCTGACTATCTCATTTTAGATTCTCGTARTTGTGTTCCATACGGTTCTGGGGATTGTTCAATCTGACATTTTGGTCATTCTGATTACAACTGATAAAGGAGGTAAACTCCCGGTTTTGAAAATAATATAACTGAATGCATGTTGACATGCTCACACTCCCTAAGAAATCTAATGTTAATATTTTTTTTAAGATACTTTTTTTGGGTTTTCTGGGTTTTTTTCTGGTTACTACAGATAGAATAGTTTGTGTTGGGTTTGTGTGGCATGATTTTGGTAGTGCTGAGTGGAGCACGGCTACAGGGATGTGTTTTCTGTGAAAATGCCAGAATTTTATCCTGACTGACAGAGGCAATGCCAGACAGCTCAGGATAGACCTACATCTGTCCAAGGCCAAGGCCAGGCCCATCAGAAAACCCAGAAAAAATATCCTATTTTGATTTCATCCTTAATAAATTGAACTAATTTCCCCAAGCTGAGTTTGTTCTGCCCATGATGATAATCACAGCAATTTCTCCCTGTCAGCCCACAAGCCTTTCATTCTATTTCCTCTCCCGTGCCCATCTGGGGAGGGCAGTGATAGAGCAGCTTTGGTGGGCACCTGGCACCCAGCCAGGGTCAAACCCCACATGGTCACACACCCCTAAAGGCTGCATTAGACACTAGCTGTAACCAGGGAATTAAGTCTCTAGATGCTTTGAATCAAACCCCAAAATGTACATATGGCTAGTTAATATGGCAGATGAGAACATGTTGCCTGAAATAAGAACTTGCATATTTTTCTCAGAGTAACAGATCATTAGTATATGGTCTGAAGACAGATGCCTACAATCATTGCTGGCCATCATATCTCCCACTTACAGGCAATTTAGGTTCCTTTTTATGACATTAAGAGATGAAAAATCACTTCCTTTTTTTTTTGCCATAAGGTATTTATCTTATTCCATACATAAGTTTTCAGACTACAAGAGAGGCCTTTTCAGATGAAAGCTTTTCTTATCTCCACGCTAAAAGTGTTGTCTGGATTATTTCCATATTTTATAACTAATGTTTATAACAGTGAGCAGTCTCAGGACTTTTCCCCCTTAAATAGCACCCTAGCCACTGTTTTATACCTTCCTCTTTCAGTATGACCAGTCAAATAGTTCACTAATTTGTGGAAAGTAGTCTTTAAACTAGTTAACTATCGATAGTTAGACCAGTGTTTTTGAAGATAAATTATGAGTTGGATATTTTCAGACACAGAAAAAAAACCTTTATCTCCTGAAAGTCTACTAAATAATGAAAACCTGATAAGACAATTTTT
>NW_026623546.1:828970-830881 GCF_030028575.1 Malurus melanocephalus
CTACTGTTTTAAACTGCAAATTCCAATTATGAAGGAATGTGAATGGACAGAGGTTTTGGTTGGTTTTTTTTTTTTTTTTTTTTTTTTTTTTTTTTCTTAATGGAGAAGGGGTTTTCATGCTGACTAAATAAGGTTTTTGGCTATGGAATTTTGAATTATTGGTATGTTTTTTGATTGTACTTTATGAAGTAAGAAGAGAAAGAATTGAATAAAAAGCAGTAACTATTTTCTTCTACAAGAAAACATAGCAAATACCTTGCTTCAAAAAGCAGATGATTTTAGATGCACTATGGACAAGTTAGTATATCTTTATTTTTCCTGAAACAAGGTTTGAGAATTGTTAAATTAATTATTGTTAATTATTGTCTAACTCAGAATGTCAGTGGAAAGAAAGGACTTTCCTTCATTCATTGCTATATTCACTAGACTAATCTTTAGATGTTCCTTTAGAGACAGAAAGGGAACAAGAAAACAGACTTCAGTTCTGTGGTTGAAACATTTACCTGGGTTAAAATTTGTTTCTTCCTGAGGATTTATGAGGAAGTGAGCTGAATAGACCAAAATATCTCATTTTACAGGAAAATTCTAATCACATTAAAGTACATGCATACTTCTTGTGGAAAAGGTGTTCCCTAAAACATCTGTAGTCTGCCTCTGAAAGACAAAATATCTTTTAAGAATACTGAAACCACAAMTTTTGTGAAGGCATGCAAATGTAAAGTTATGCTTGTAAATATATTTTAGCCTTTCAAGCTCAATTCAAGTCTTGCCTACTCTTTGGAACTACTTTGATGGGAAATTATTCCATTGTCTAAGATTTGCATTGTAAGCTTGTRAAGAAAATTGTGAAGAAGGAGAAGATCTTTTGGTTACCAACTTGCTTATATAGGGTGTAAAAATCTTAAAAGTCTGCATTATTAGGGTGTTGCATTTCGAGTTAATTTCTTCCCATGCTTACTAACAAGTACAGTGATATATCTCTTCCCACTTGTTATGACAGAGTTAAAAGAAATGGGGATCCATCTTACTGTTTCCAGAAGTTTCACTGCAAATATGAAGACAGGTATTTTGCATAATCTGTTAAAATAAAATAGAACAAAGACTGAAAAAATCTACCATAAGTGCCACTATATATTTAAGTTTCAACCTGATTAAATATAGCATTAAAATCGAGGATCATAGAATATGCTGAGTTGGAAGGGACCCTTCAGGGTCACTGAGTCCAACTCCTGTCCTGTACAGGATACTTCAAGGATTACCTGAAATAAGATACATAAAATAGGATACCCTGTGCCCAAGAGCATTGTCCAAATGCTTCTTGAGCTCTCTCAGGCTTGGTATKGTGACCACTGCCCTGGGGAGCCTGTTCCAGTGCTCAGCCACTCTTTGGGTGAAAAACCTTTTCCTGCTATCCAACCTAAACCTCTCCAACTCAGCCTCATGTCATTCCCTTGGATCCTGTCACTGGTCACGACAGTGAAGAGATCAGGGCTTGTCCCTCCACTTCCCCTCATGAAGATGTTGAAGACTACAMTGAGGTCTCCCCTGAAAAAATTAAAATTTGATATAAAGTAAAACAGAAAGAAAAGAGAAATATATGAAAAAAACTACCACATCTTAGAAGAGAGTAAACCAGATTTTAATTTTCATTAACATTTTCTTTTTATTTCATTTTTTCTCTTACTAAGCTTGCAGAAGAATTTTGACCACAAATACTCTTAAAACAGTTCTTCTCTCATTCATTTTCCCTCTAGCTTTTTGAATTCTGTAAATATCTGTAAATATGTGATGAGAAGAAGCAGTCAAAACAGGAGAATAACCATATATTTATATAGCAAAGTAACAKTGCTGTCAATGAGATTGTTTCAGCTGTGGTTAGGATATCCTAATAGTTTGCATAAGCAATCATTA
>NW_026623546.1:831061-833745 GCF_030028575.1 Malurus melanocephalus
TTTTTTTTTTTTGCACACAGTTTTTAACTGCGAATGGATGGTGCCAAAGAAAGTTCTGCAGAGTAAAATAGAGAATGTTTAGCGATTGAGAAAAACAGATTGTAAAGTATATTCTTCCACACTGTGAAATCCTAATGATGACAGATTGCTGTCATCATTAGAGACTGAGCTCTGCTATTTGCCAGATTACACAGCTCTGACAAATAAGCTGGAAATATTTCAACACAGAATATTTGCGGCAGTAATATACTTCACAACAAAAATATTTGTGTGTATATTAGAACATATAAAGCATCTCCAGACTACATAGCTCCATGTAAGTTTTCAGCTGTGCCTATCTGTCAATTTTCCTTAGCTCCACAAGAAACTATTAAAACCTCCCTCCAGCAAACTTACTCTTTCCCACTGATATTACTTTTACCWAGAACCATGCATTCTGATCTTGCTCAGCATCAGCTCTTCCTTTTCTATTTTCTCACCACCCACTTCCCTTCTTACTTTCAGATATCCATCTTATAACTTTGCTACTGTAGGTGTATGGCTGAATCGTATAGAGACATGAGTTATTTTTAACCCGTTGTCTAAACATTTTTGCCCTTCTTAATTGTGAATTTGTGCTGGTTTAAAAATGGCAGTCACCTTTATAAAATGTAAAAAGAAGGAACACATGAGGAGACCACCGCATGTGTTTTTTCAACCTTACTGATCTGTTAATTTTTCTTACTTCTGATTTCCTTCTCCCTTCATACCATCTGTTTCAAATTTAAAAGTATTTTTTCACATGTTTTAATTAGTTAGGATTTAATCTCTTTTACTTAAGTGTTTCTACCAACACTTACCTCAGTAATACTGGTTCTGTTATGACAGAAATATCTTTTCTTATTCTTCATTCTGAAGAACTACAGTCACTACTTCACTGCTCTGACTATTTCCTACATACATTTTCCTAGATATTATTTCACACAACTTACAATAGGTCATGAAAAACATTTTATTTTTTTACAAAATGTTCCAAATTTCCAATGTTAATTTTATTTGAAATTTCATAATGTTATTCATCTATCCTTTGTTTTCTCAGCATCAAAACCAGACATTTTGTTTATTTATTTTCTTTGGCGAAGTGCTTCCCACTAGGTAAGTAAAGATCGAGTTCATGACCACTTGAGGAAACAGAATGTGTATGAGTTTATGGGGCCCAATGAGGTGCATCCCAGAGTCCTGAGGGATTGGCTGACATAGTTGCCAACTCGTTCACRATGACATTGGAAAAGTCATGGCAGTCAGGGGAAGTCCCAGGTGAATAGAAAAAGGGAAATATATTACCTATTTTTAAAAAGAGAAGAAAGGATGACCTGAGAATAACAGAYCTGTCAGCCTTGCCTCTGTGACTGGGAAGATCACAGAACAAGAAGTTGTGCCAAAGCACCCTCTACTCTCATTTCGTGAGAACCCACCTGAAGTACTTCATCCAGCACAGGAAGGGAATGGACCTGTTGGAGCAAGTCCTTAGGAGGGCCWTCAGCCTGATCAGAGGGAAGGTGCACTTATCCTATGAGGAAAAGCTGAAAGAATTGGGATTATTCAGCATGGAAAAGAGAAGGCTTCAGGGTGATCTAATTGCAGCCTTCTAGTATCTGAAGGGAACTTTCAAAAATATGAGGCAAGACTTTTACAAGAGCATGTAGTGCCAAGACAAGGGGGAATGGGTTCAAATTGAACAAGGATAGGTTTAGATTAGATATTAGGAAAAATTCTTTACTGTGAGTGTGRTGAGGCACTGGAACAGGTTGCCTAGGGAAATTGGATGCTCCATCCCTGGAGGAGTTCAGGGACACATTGGATGGAGCTCTAAGCAAGYTGGTCTAGTGAAAAGTGTCCTGCCCATGGCAGAGGGTTGGAATTTGATACCTTTAAGGTCTCTTCCAATCCAAACCATTCTCATGATTCCAATGTCACACCTAGGTTTCAATAGGACTTTGGCAAAGTTCCATTGTTTAGTTTAGATTCATATAAAAGGGAAACATCTTAATGCCAGGAAATAAGGATGCGTAGGCTTGAATTCTAAAAAGTAATAAAGTCTATAAGTCACATGAAGTCTGTTAGCATATTCAAGATTTTTATTTAAAACTGCTAATTAATGAAATGGATTTTCAAATGATGTTATTGTTTTGATCTTTATTTATGAGTAAGAACCACACAGTTACATTTTTAAAGAAAAATTATGCAGAAAAAAGTTTAAATAAATGAAATTTGAATGCTATTATTAGTGAACAATAGCATTATGAATGGAATAATTATGTGGTCACTGTCATCACACAAACAGCAACCAGCAGGCAGCAAGACAATGGTTTGGCCCTTTGAATGACAAAATTTCCATGCCAAAAACAAKCTTAGGAAAGGGACAGAGCCAGCAGGACTAACAGGAATCATATGATGTCTCAATCATGAGAACACAAGAAGTATTGCCCTGGTAATTAAACATGAATTCACTCAGTGGTAAATACAAATGCTCTGATAACCTTGTTTGCAAGACTCAGTAAATTATTTTCTCTGAAGATAATGCAACTTGACTCCACATAAGTAAATTGGTCAGAATAGGATAGATGAATAATAGGCTTGACTTATCTGTAAATAATATTAGTTTTTGGCAAAAAAAAAAAAAAAAAAAAAAAAAAAAAAAAAAA
>NW_026623546.1:833785-841675 GCF_030028575.1 Malurus melanocephalus
AGACCAACATGTTATGGAGTTTTAAGGATCAGGAGAGTTTAGATAAAAGGGAAAGCTATCAGGACTTTGTTTATTTCTGTTGTTTTATGGTGCACTTCACTTACACCATTTGAAAGATTTTAATCTTCAAGGTGTCTTATATTTATGCAAAATATATTAACTCATTCATTTTTCATAAAGACAAAAATATGATCCTGTAATTAACAAATTGAAGCATATCTCTTTTGTCTCAGAAAATTAAGATGCAGATGATAGAGTCAAAATCTATTATCCTACTTTTTTAATATGGGAAGTGTTACCATGGTGATTGTAATATTGCCATAAACCTACAAAAAAGACATAAAATTTTGTCCTCACTCTTCATGTCTGAATCATAAAACCATTCAATCGACTTAATGATAATTTTAGTGGGTTTTTACCTTGAACAGGGTTGTATTTTATATTAGTAAAATATCTTTGTTGCTTATAACTTGTCAATAATTGTGATAGTCATATTTTCATATTCATATTAATAATTTTTCTTCATTTTTCCATTTAACACCATTGTTTCTTTCTTAATGGTCATTTAACTAAGATGGTTTTTTAATTCATATTTCAGTGTATGCTACTAAAGCCACTGGAAGTGGTTTGATCTTGTCCAATTTTTGATGATGAAAACATAAGTGGTTTAACTTCAACTTTTTTCTGCATCACTCATGAGAAGAAATAGGCTTTTCTCAAAGATAAGTTCTCAAAGATCTTTTTTTTTTTTCTTTCAGTTTTATGGAAAGGTTACACTTAATTCTAATGAGCTAGACCTTAGATTGCTGCTTTAGACAGATGAAATGAAACCAAACTTCAATGATTAGCTAAAAAAATCTGTGAAGTTGATTTGATTTTAATAAAGATTTTCATACACATTTTAATTATGTGCTAAAAACTCCATTACATTTTCTTCAATATGTGATATGTAAACAAGCTAGTATGTACTGTTAGAGTGTACAACCACAAAAAGTACCTGGATTTGTCTGGACACGTATTTCTGGATGAGGTTTTTTTGTGGATTTTTTTCTCAGTGGAATTTATTTCCATTAACTGATGTAAGCTTTTAAAATGAATGGAGGATATTACTGTCTAAATAAACTGTTAGAGGATAACTTTTCAGAAGACAGAAGCAATTTAATTATTAGTTCTATTTAATTCAATATTTGCATTACAAGTTARATAACTTTGCTTTTTGTAGTGCGTATACAAATGCTTGAGATGAGGCTACTGAGCACTTTTGAAAACTCTTTTGTTTCCCTGCTGTTCCTTTTTTTTTGTAAATAAATTGGCCTCTACACTGATTTTCTTAGTGAATGTTCTTTATGTTTAATGATGCAGAGAAATACGGATAATAATTTGCTTTTGATACTTAGCTCTCACAGGTTTGTTAATAACAATGTCTGCAAAACAAGAGCTTCAGTCAGGAGAACTGAATATCAGGAAATGCGATGGATCTACAAAAATTACTAWTTTTTTTTCTTAATTAATCCCCTTATTATATAGGCAAGTTTAAATTCTGCAGAAGTTATTAGAAAATTCTCAGACTATTCAACACTGAGCTTAAGTTCATTCTCAAAAGGGTGTTAATTCAACACTTCCAAGGGCTTCTTTGTCATGTGGAGCTGTGAAGAAGTAAATAAATGTTCTATGATAAAGTCCTTTTGGTGTATAACTWTATATAGAACTGGGATTACTGTACTAAGTAGTTACAGGCTTGAGATCTGGAAATAAGTTCTCTTGTTTCCAAAATTATTTAAGGTAAGTAGATTCTAAGAGTTAGAAAACTTGAAAGAAAGAAAATATATTTATTTGCATTTTTCAGAGGAACAACTTTTGAAAAAGAAAAGTGAGACCAACTTTTAGGCAGTTGAGTGCTTCTATTTCCTGCAAAGATTACTTATTTTTAATGGAAATGCATATAATCAGGTGATGGATAAAAACAATAAATTGTTTAATGTTCAGAGCCAGCACTATTTTCTGAAATCAGGTCCATTAGTTAGGGGGAATGAAGTTCAAAAAATATCTCACATCCAAGYTGAATTTTTTATTACTATTATTTTCATTAACCAAAAGAAATAAAATGTGGTTTTGATCATGATTTAACCTAAGGTAGCAATGAAGTACCATGCAGCTGCTCATTTCCTCCCTGTTAGTGAGGAGAAGAATCAGAAATAAAAGGTAAACCTCGTGGGTTGACATAAGAGTGGTTTACTAACTGAAAAGAAAAAAGAAAAAGCTACTACTAACAAGTTAATATAATAATAATAATAATAATAATAATAATAATAATAATAATAATAATAATAGTGATAATGAGAGACTGAGACAGTGCCAGGACCCAAGAGAAACAAGTGATGCATTGAACAATTGTTCATTATTCACGGAGTGATGTTCAGCCTATCCCCGATAGTGACCAGTCCCATTCCCAGAGAACTCCCTCAGTTTATATTCTGAGCACCACACTCTGTGTTATGGTSAGTTCAGCTCAGCYGTCCTGCTCARCTCCTCCCAGCTCTTTGTGCATCTCCTCACTGGCAGATGCTCAGCCCTACTCAGCAACAACTAAACCATCAATGTGTTATTTAAGTTATTCTTACACTGAATCTAAAACACAGCCTTGTACCAGCTACTAAGAAGAAAATTAACTTTGTCCCATCTGAAACATGGATATTTTTATCAGTGTATACAATGTAAGTTTGTAAATCTGTTATGATTTTATTTTAAATACTAAATTTCTCATCATCTGAGGTTCTTTAAGTAGTGTATTCACCATCTAAGTGCAGTATCTTAGTGTTTCAGTGAATTAGAAAAAAATAGGTTTATACATAACTGTACATCTTAAGTCAATCCTCTGGTTTTTATAAGAGGAAATTCCTAAATCTGCATTGCCAATGTATATTTTTCCTCATGTTAGTCAATAGCAATTATATTAATTCTAAAATGAACATTATAAGGTCTTGATTGTCCTGTTTATGGTTTTCCAGAACTGTGTTGATACAAATTCTGGCCATTATCTTCCCAAGCTCTATTTATCCTTTGAGGGTTTTGACCTCATTAAAGTTTAAATTTATTGTTCAATTTGTTATTAGTTAAAGCAGGACAGTGAAAATCATTCAAATGCTCCAAGTGCAAATTATTAGTTGCAATAGGTGGAATACAAACTTATTGTCATGGCAGTCAAAGCTCATACTGGGTTGGAAAATCCAAATGTTGGATGTCAATTCACATGAGAACATTTATAAATATGWTTGTCCACTCAAACAAGGGTTGAAATAACTAAATGAATAAATGACTGTTCACTGAGTTTCATAAGAACAAAATTAAGGACTATGTATTGCCTAGGCACAATGCGTATAATTAAATAGATACTTTAATAAAGATTATCAAACAGAAACAAAGATTCTAGACACAGGAACTAAAAAAAATTTTTTTAATATATATTTCTCAGGGTTTGTCTAGGTTTGCACAATAAAATATTACATTACAAATTAGTAGTTTTTTTAGGGTATCCTTAGGTCATTGATAGTTATTTTTAATATTCTGTAAGGATTCAAAAAAACARAGACAAAATAATGTAGGCTGAATAAAAAGCTAAATATATTTGACACAGAATTTCATAATGATTTAAATATGTATGTTAGACAGTTKTKTTTTTTTTTAATAATGACAGTAATTGAGAGAATTAGCTATAGTTTACAAATTTACTTCCTTGTGTGGAACATTTTTTTGTGTAAGTAAGAAATAATACTATTAAAACATRTACATCTATCTATTCATCCATCTATGCAAACATTACAAATCAATTGTTTTATTTAGTTTTGCAGTTATGCWTTTGAAAATGTCAATGAATGAATGAAAAACAGATTAAACATATTCAAAGAAACAGGAGTGGCAATGAACATTTCACTAAATAGAAACACTGCTAATTCTTTTGTTACTATTAAAACAGCAGACAAAATAGAATTTGATTGCTAAACCAAATAGAATTTGATTGCTAGGTCTGTTTCTGCAAGTTACAACGTCTCTCAGAGACTGTAGCAAAAAGTCTTCGATTAATTTAAAACTACTTTTTTTTCYTCTCTTTTCTCTTCATAGGATGACTAAATCCCATCTGGGAATAAACAAAAAAAAGGACACCAGGAAGCTGGTTCTTGGAGCCAAACACAAAAAGCCGTCAAGTGGCTGTGATTGTTATGGTATTATACAAACCACTCCAACTCAGGATTAAATGSTACTCATTTATCCCTGTAGTCCTTGCAGTGTTTAAACAATCACCCCAATCAGTCATCACAAGGTTTAAAACATTCACACCTTAGATCTTAATTTTCCTGTTTGCTCCTGAGATGGTTGTTCTTCTGGTTAGGCTTCCTTTGGAATTATGGTATTTAAACACTCAACAGCACAATCAACAACAACAAAAGCCAAAACTCATGAAGAAATCTAGAACAAGAACGTATGGGGTGTAATGTAGGAATTGAGCACTCTGTGCATTGGCGTGAGACTTCAGAATGGCGTGAGACTTCAGAATGACAAAGGCTGACGCACCAACAACTGCAGTTCTCACTGGTCTGCAGTGATTTGGCAAGTTGCCTCTTGCTCTTCTTCTTTATCTGCCTGGAAAGAGAAAATTGCACAAATAACTAAGGAATAAGAAGGGATCCTAAAGATACCAGATCTCTGAAGTAAGAAACACTAAGATTTCAGATTTCATATAAAGATACAGTTTGCAGCTTTAAGCCAAGCAGTGTTAGATTTAATAATGCATTCATCATCTCTATGTTTCTATAATCTAATGGCTCCCATCAGATTCTGATATGGTAAGTAATTATATAGAATAGAAAGGACAGTTTMATTAATCTGTCATTCCAAGTACTAACAAAAATGTTTCTATGGCATGCATAGTTGTGCATAATGTAATCTAACTGAAATCCCCAGTTATGCGAGCAGCTTGGGTGCATTCCTAATCTGCAAAAWAACTGCCACTTGGTCTTCTGGAAAAATAAATCATTTGGAGGATATTACAAATGTTAAGACAATGAGAAAAAATGATCTCTGAGGAGCAATCAGGTTTGTTTAGATGAGAAAGAAAAGGACTGGGAGGAACACAATGATAGCTTTGCAATATATCCAATGTCTTCATAAAGCCAGCAGTGAGAACTTGTTCTGGTCTGCTGTGTGTTCTTTATTTTAGTATTTTTAATTTGAGAGACATGACTTCTCTGTTTTCAGAAGTCTGAACCTTGTGAAATMTGACATTACTGGGCAACCAAAACATGATTTTAACTCCTTCATTATGTCTGTTACTTARCACAAGAAATGGTTTAAAATTACCATGAGACAAAATAATGCCAGTAATATGTAAGTGAACATGATTGACGAAAATAAAAATACATCCCACTCAGATTTAATCTTCCTCATAGTAACTTGGATGACCATCAAGCTTAAGAATTGCAGACAATTTGGAAATAAATAGGCCAGATTCCTCTTAGACAGAAAGAGTAGAAAACTACTATGAAGAATGGACAATATATTTGTCAGCTTGAATATAAATTTGTACTTGCAGCAGATATCAATCTATCTATCTAATCTATCTATATCTATCTATCTATCTATCTATCTATCTATCTATCTATCTATCTATCTATCTATCTATCTATCTATCTAATCTATCTAATCCATCATTTATCCATCCATCCATCCATCCATCCATCCATCCATCCATCCATCCATCCATCCATCCATCCATCCATCCATCCATCCATCCATCTATATCTATGACACTTATAGCTATATTTATATGATCTATCCATAAATATACATGATTTATACATTTCAAGATAATAAAAGCATCAGACATTTTTTATTTGTGACACAAAATAAAAATAATGAAAATAATAGTAAAAGTAATGTAAAAATAAATTAAATTGATTACATTCGAGAACTTTTGTTCATTTCAGGAATTCCATCTTTTTTTCTTTTAAACACTGTCTCTCACCGTCTCTCAGCTTGAGTTTGATGAGTGCAATTTTATTCCTAACAGACTTAGAAACATACTTCAAAGTAAAATATAAATTTAGACACAGGTTTTTTTTTTCCCCCCCCCCCCCCCCATAATATTAGATTTCAAATTGGCATCACTTTCCTTTATTCTTATTCTGATTCTCTTGTTCCTTCCTCTTTCATTGGGTGATTGCAATTTTTAGCAAATCTCTATCTCTTAAAATTCTAACTGAAATGAWCYACTTTGAGATCTAMGTTTCTCTGGATTCTTTTGTTYTCCAKCTGAGATCTGGGGAGGCAGGCTGACATGCTCATATAATGAAGAGTTTTATCACTGTGCTGTTTTCTCGTTTCCACTGCTGTTGTCACTTCTAGATAAAAATAAATTTGACARTTATATGTTAGTCCAGTTCTGCCTGATTTATAAGGTTTCATTCCTGGGCCTCAGGTATCATTCCATGTCTACATCCTTCCACAACAATTTTCATTTAGGAATCATTAACAGTTCAGTATACACATTTTTCTTGTCATTAGTACAAAGTTTAACTAAAACCATTTAGGCAATAGTTATTTGTCTGCTGGACAAATGCTATCCTAACTATTAAAGTCAGATCAGACCAATAAAAAATCAATGCCTTTTTCTAGTAATGACAGAAATAATATTTCCTATGCTGTATGATGCCAGAACAGGAGAGTAAATTGAACAAAGTTTTCATGCTATGTTCCTCATTGTTCACATTTTTTCAAATTATTCAAATATACTTTTTATCTGCATAAATTCGGTGAAGACAGAGAAAAATATTAGATAAAATTGGATTTGAGACTACTGAAAAACAAAAAGGAGACTGAAAAATGGAGCAATGATCAAGAAAGGTCTATAATTTTTTAAAGACAGACATTATAATCAAATTAGAAATTCATTACTAACCCTTGGCAACAAATTGATGCTGTATTGTTTCTGGGAAGCAGGAATAGCCATATTTTGAATTATGTAAAATCCCTATCTTTTGTCCTCCAACATTATGTATTATTTCCAAAAGCCCTAGTATTTCTCTTCTTTGTTCATATCTTTTACATTTTGTATTATTATTAATGCAAACCGAAGTCTTATCCAATACACTGATGTTGTTCACCAAATGTATTTTTAATTTTTCTCACTCTTAAATATTTAGGTATATCTGTAGAGAGTGTGTGTAAGTATAACACTGACAGCATGTAACATGAAAGTAACTCTTTTGACTATTGTAGTTATTTTGTAAATAAAAGCACAATTTGTGAGTTTGTGCTGGGGAGGAGCTGTAATTTGCATGCATTTTGGCAATCAATTTTCCATCAGAAAATCAGTCAATAACTACTTGAAGTAGTTATTATTACTTCTTACTGATTTTTTTTATGATGCCATGTAACACAATGAGCATGGTGGTTYTTCTTTCACATCAATCACTTTAGAAATTCATAAGCACTTTAGCTATATTTTTATATGGGCTGCATTTTCATTAGTTTTCATTAAACAGTTTGAATTACAGAATTTAAYTATGAGGGAAGAGAACATCAGCACTGTGTTTGGGCAATGGTGGCTTCAAGAACATATACAAAGGATCAACATTAATAATGTTTCTTCCTTTTCCCAGGACAAAATAAACATACTTGGTTTACTTATTGAATGTTCAGTGTCTCAGGCAGCTATGATATTAAGGAAAACAGAATGGCAGGGAAGAATTATTAAGTTTAAAAGCCACTTCATCAAATGCAGAATCAATAACTTTCCCAGTGACAGAATATCACAGAAGCAAAATTGGGAACAAGAAAACCCATTAGATAGTTTTGCTCTGTGAGAGACCTTATGGAAGACCCTGGACTGTCTCA
>NW_026623546.1:842110-845828 GCF_030028575.1 Malurus melanocephalus
TCTCTCTCTCTCCCTCTCTCACCCTCTTCTATCGCAAAATACCCAAATAAATTGTCTCTGATTATTTGAAGCATATACATTTGCCTTCTCGTTTTCTTTTGCACCCTGAGATTCCAAAAAGAACCTATCACGACTCCCGTTTCAACTCGAACGGATCGTGACATGCTCCTAATTTGAATATGGGTATAAGATGCAATGTTATTCTTATCCTTACTCAGCTTTCACAGAATGGAAGATTTTTTGACCTGGATCTAGTAAGATTAGCTAAGACTCTGCCTATGATAGAACAAAGTATATGCTGTAGTACTGTTTAGTGTTATATTTTAGTTAAACTAGAAAGGTTTAGTATTGAATTTTTCTAGTTTAGAAGGGAGAAATATTTCTTAAGCCTTTAGAACATTTCAGAAAACAATTAGATGTGTATATTTTATCAAATTTATTTGCTTTTTCTTCGGTTATGGGAATGAATACTACAGACACAAATACGTCCCACAAGTATAATTTTCTATATTTTATCCCCTTTAAATGTAGCTACAACACAAGTTGTTGTATAGCACCACAATGTTAAAAACATAATATTTTACTTGGAAAAAGTTTTTGAAGATGATTATTTTGCTAAAGTTTATAARGAAAAAAGTAAGAGAGTGACACATTGCTACATATTTGAGGGTTATTTAATTTTTATACTTAGATTTAACACCTGAATTTTCAGTAATGACCTTTTTTCAATATAGAATGGAATTGCTGCTTGCAAGAGCTGTCACACTAATGGCAATAGAAGCACATATTATGTGGCAGCAGTGTCAAATCCTTGACTCTTCTGTTCTAAGGAACTTCACCTTTACTGGAGATTGCTCAGTGAAGTGAGATCATTTTATGTTCATAATCATTCCTGTTTAGGGTCTTTWTATATATATWTTTTAATTATATTTTTTCCAGCCTGATGATCATTGCTCTAAATCATCTCTCTTATAAAATAGTCATGCTACATATTAGGAAGGCAGTGGTTAAAAACTGCCTATTGAGCATYTGTGATCCTCCCATAAAATGATAAAACACAAAAATGTTATGCTAGAACCAATAGAATGAATAATAAAAAAWTCATAACTAACACTTTTATCCGAACTGTTTAATATGCTGCTTATTGAAACAGACTCTACAGAATTACATTAAGAATTTCATAATATRCCTTAGTGCCAAATTTAAGATTATACAGTTAGATTAACAGAGAAAATATAGAAATTAGAAATGAAGAAATTTTATAGTATCTTTCTAAAATGTCTGGTTTCTTATGAAGGCATTGACAAGCATAAACAACTCCAGAATTTCATTGAGTGATTTAGAAAATGGTATGAAGAAAAGGTTTTCAAATTTACAATGCTTTGAAGCMTTAAAGTGTTTTTGCTTTAGCAACAGCTAAAATTGTCAGTATCCCAAAGCAAAGTTACGCTAGTCTGCTGGCACCAGCAAAGTGGCAGGACATAAAACCTGAAAGAGGGAAGAAACCTAAATGAAGAGGTCAAATACAACATTAAATCAATATACACAAGGGCAAATACGAAACTCTCCCCCTCCCTGTAAATGTCCATCATTTAGGGGAAAATAAAATAAATAAAAGAGGTAGTCATTGTTGACCACCACTTGATTCAGGAGAGATAAAAAACCCAATGAATTATTCCTGAATTAAGGCTTAAAAATGAGTAAAGACCATAGTTAAATGTAAAGATGGTGCAATAGAATTGCACATAGAAGCTTGTACAGAATTTGAAAGATGTATGTGTAAAGAAGTCTGCACAGTTTGATCCACTCCATTTCAAAAGATAGGCACTAATAGTACAGGTTGTTTCATTAGGGAAAACATACTGAGGGCAGTTTGCCATGGGCATGGATAGCAGAAGAAAATTAATTTAATAATGTATTAATAACTAGTAATCAAAAAGTTCAGATGTATAGAGATGTAAAAACTCTTCTAYGTGCTTGATGTGTAAGAAGTCTATGAGGGATATAAATACTTAYGCTTCAGTTCATGCACCAGTCTTTAAGTACTTGGAGGAAGACAGCTCTTCTATGAACAGATTATTTTATAATTATGTTTTTTATAGGGATCTAAAAATGGCAGATATCAGGAATAAAAAARAAAAGCTGGATAAAACTGATCTAACATTATGGTACCCTATTTAATATTTTGATCGAGATGTTGATAAAATTGAAAGCACTTTCTGATAATTATTGTAAAAATATTAGTTATTTAAAAAAATATATGTTTTCRTTCTTGTATTTCACCCTAGTGGGAAGCTTTAATTCAGTAGTAGCAACTTTGTTACATTTATTTAATGATAAAAACGGGGTTGTGCAAGAAACAGAATAATTATTTTCCAGAATATCTCTAATATAAGTCAGCTAAAGATATAGAAAATTCCATTCGACTAACTCTTTTCCAGGTCACTGATGTTGTAACTAAATAGAAGCAAAAATCCTTAGAATAGACACAGCATATAAGCAATGGGYTTCTGCTCCTCAGGAAATTGATCTGCAACTGAAAAAGCAGCTATTAAGGAGAAAGGCATAGCTGTATAACACAGGAACATATTTGAAAATGTCTTCACTAGATAACCCACAATCCCTTCCCCCTCTCATTTTTTAGTTAAATATCCAGGATCTCAGAGTAGTTTGATCCATGAGACTTGAACTCCCCACTGTTATTAAAAAAATCTGATATTTAAAGGCAATCCACAGCAAGTTTCATGTAACCAACATAATCTTTCRCAAAACAGATAAACAAACAAAAAAATATTTTAAACCTTCAACCAAATATTTCAATCAAACAATATATGTCCAGCAAGCATCRCAGGTTTGTTATAATATCAGACATGTGCTTGACAATCAAAAAAGAGATACATAGTATGATGRAAGTTCTGTAATATTGGCAATACTAAGTTTCTGTTGAGACAGCTATAGCTTTTTTCCCTATCAAGCAATTTCCAAAGCGTAAGTTCTACTTAAATGAAAACTATAGCAAACTTTCTTAGTTAATGAGATTCCATGTTAATCCCCCATGCTTCAAATCAATTATTTAAAGCCTTTCACAGCTAATGAATCATATAGTACTTTCTGATTAATGCCAACAAGCTAGTTGTAATGCAGTGAAGCAATCAACAGTCTTAACCACTGTGTTTTAAGGGTACTTCTCTGTGGCTAAAGAAGTGACACAAAATATTTTAAAATAAAGCAATTTTGCATAGGAAAAACACAGAACTCAAACTGAAGCAGAGAATGCATAATCATGCTTACTAGTAAAAGACTAAGAGCTGTTATATMTTAATTGAAAATTCTGCAATGCAATATCAAACAGTCAAAAATATCAACATCAAATAGTCAAATATCAATAGTCAAAAATATCATTGCTATAATCACAGAATTTTTCAGAAAGCCTTTTCTAATGAAGCATATATTATATTGACTGTTTGTCACTAGATGTTGATGAAATAAAGTACTAGTACTATAGCAGAAATATGAAGTGTTTTGGATATTTTATTAATTTAAGTAATATAAGTGTGTTGTTTCTCAAGTTATCTGTRATGCATTGTGGTCAATATTCTGCAATAGCAGTGAATGAGATGGTCTCAATAATGCATGCAAGAATAGTATGTTATTGAGAAAGGAATTTTGGAATAATAAGGAAAAAAGATAACATGGTAAATCACTAGTATCCAGGCAA
>NW_026623546.1:845879-869505 GCF_030028575.1 Malurus melanocephalus
AAAAAAAATAACATGGTAAATCACTAGAAAAAAAAAAAAAAAAAAATAAGTAAAAAAAAATGAAAAAAAAAAAAAAAAAAAAAAAAAAAAAAAAAAGTTTAGCTGCTGTGCTTGTTTTGGCTAAGGAAAGAGGAAATGTTTTCACAGCAGCTTGTATGGGGCTATGTTTTGGGTTTGAGACCGAAACAGTGTTAATAACAGAGTGCAGAGCACTTGGTGGGGTGTCCAGTACACCTGGAATCAATTACCCTGGGGGTGGTGACAGAGCCCATCAGTTGCTGTGGATTGATGCAGAGAGCATGGGGACAGGATGAAGGTCCTGAGCAAATGCAGTATTATTGATCACATCATTATGTGCGGTGTCATGGTTTGTCCCCAACCAACAATCAAACACCACACAGACRTTTGCTCACTCCCCCACCAGCAGGACTGTGGAGAAAATTAGAAGAGTAAAAGCTGGGGAACTCGTGGGTTTAGATAAAGACAGTTTAATARCAAAAGCAAAGAAAACCAAGGAATTAATTTAGTGTTTCCCATGGGCAGGCAGGTGTTCAGCCATCCCCAGGAGAGCAGGGTCCCATCACACAYAATCGTTACTTGAGAAGACCAATGCCATCACTCCAAATGTCTCCCTCTTTCTCCTTCTTTCCCCTGCATTACAGACTGAGCATGATGTCATGGTTTGAAATGTCCCTTTGGTCAGTTTGGGTCACTTGTCCTGGCTGTGTCTCCTTCCAGCCCCCCATGCATGCCCAGCCTCCAGCCCAGYRTGGCAGTACAAAAARCAGAAAAGGCTTTGGCTCTGTGTAACCCCTGCTCAGCAATAACAAATCATCTCTGTGTTATCATCCCTGTGTTCAGCACAAATCCAAAACACAGGCCTCCACCAGCCACTGTGAAGGAAATTAACTCTACTCCAGACAAAACCAGAACATGGGGCAATGCAGATATGTTTGAATAAAATAAAAGAATAATTCAGATTTTGCCATAAAAGAATCGAAAGGCTTGGACTTTATTGAAGAATTGAAGATTACTTGGACTTTATTGAAGAATTGAAGATTACTTGGACTTTAAAAGATCTAACTTTGGCCTCTTCGGGGACCTACACAGAAAAATCTCATGAGAAAGCACCATAGAGGGAAGAGAGGTCCAACAGAGCTGGTCAATATTTCAGGACCACTTCATYCTAGCTCAAGTGCAACCCTTGATGCATTGAATTTCTTGAGCAGGGAGGTTGAACTAGGTGACCTCCACTAATCCCCTCTAATCTTGTTCAACCTGTGATTCTGTCACCTGTACAGGAGATCAGTTTTTATAATAAAATAGCAAGATGGGCATCATCATATTATAATGGATGTAATCAATAAAATAACAGCTGTGTCTCCACTAACTTACAAAAAGGAAACACAACATTGCCATGAACTAGACAGTCATATGTTTATGTTAATAAAAGTTCACAAAATCTAAATGAATAATCAACAGTACCTGTCTTGATTTCAGTCTTGAAGTAGCGATTCATTTTTTTTTTTTTCCCAGGAAATGATTATGCAAACAAAGAGACTATATAATAAATTAATGTTTTTCCTGAAAGTCACATGAAAAAGAAGCTTCGGTTACACTCACATTACTGAAGCATGATATTGCACATAATATTCTAAGAAAATAAATCAAATCATAAGGTAAAAACTATTTTGAAAAAAANAAAATAAATCAAATCATAAAAAAAAAAATATATAAAAAAAAAATTAAAAAAAAAAAAAAAAAAAAAAAAACCCCAAAAAAACCCTCAAAAAAAAAAAAACCTTCCCAAACAAACTAAATCACCAAAAAAACAGTGTAAGAGGAGAACAGGATACAAATAAAGACTAGAGCTCCATTTTTTTTACACTTGGAATTTCCAGTTTGTGAGTTTTGTCTTTTACTTGATTTGGGAGAAATAAAAAACAAATCAAGGTGTTAAACATATGTTGATCACAGCACAGCCACCAGTAAAGAGGGTGTTTATGATGAACACTCAAATGAGATAAAGTATGAAGAATATGAAACAATGAGCATGAAGTATTTTTGTACTTTCACCTGACTACAGGACATTTAAAGTTTTTAATAGGAAATGTTTTTGTGTTTTAAAACAAATGTATGCAAATATATACAGAAATTTAATATCTTTCAGTGATAGATATGAATAGAGAATCTTGTACTTGATTTAAAAGTATTYAAGAGATTTTGGTTGAATTTAGTGCAACTTTATCTTCATTCAGGGAAGGACTTAGAAACAAAGTATAATGAATGAAAACTGCCTAAGATGTCTTAGGCAGACAGCTAAGAAATAGTAAATTAATTCCTTACTAAGCATCTCCTCTCAGATACTTGAGCTCAGTTCTAGATGTGCACTAATTAATTATTTCCTGGGACTACTCAGGAGTAAGGCAAGYGAGATCATTATGTTTTTAGCAAATTAGCATGCTGTGCATGCTTGTCACTAGTAGGTATTCAAACCTTATTGCTTTATTTTCCTTAGTAAAGCAGGCCAAATAAAACCAGATGATTCCATCATCTTTTGCAGAATTGTTAATGTTTAGACAAATGCCAAAGAAGATCTGGATAAATTTAATCACCATAGCACAAAGGAATTTATCTCCCATGTCACTTCTGAAGATAACATCCCTAGGACATTTGGTCTGGGGGTATCTCTGTCTCTGGAACCCATGTCTGTGTAATTGTGGGATGAGAACACGGGTAAGCAAGGTGGAGGAGCATCAGTCTGGTGTCTAGTGCTACTCTCATATGTAAGTTAAAAACTTGGCTGCCATATCTACACCAAAGGATTATTTTTGTATTTCAACTAATTGTTCTGGCGGTTCAAAAAGAGAAACAGTGCAGAAAAAAATGAAAAGATAGGCTATAAGAGGTCTACACATTACCTGTGTCACATACTCTTGACAGAAAGACAGTCCAGGAGCTCCTAGCCCAAAGACTGCAACAACAATAAAAAAAAAAAGCAAATAAACTATTATCTAAATCATTAAGCATTTGAATGAAAAAACAAAGATTAAAACCAGGTTTTTTCAGTGTTACTTGTCCTCACAWAATTTTACTGGTAGTTTGAAGTTTTCTATCTAAATTGCAAAAGCTTTTGAAAAAAAAACCCTGTATCTAGTTACGTTTTTGGAAAGATATCTCTGTTTTCCAAGCACTCAGAAAAATCTTATCAATCAAGTATCTAAATATTATCAAAATAATAATAAGAACAATTTTTTTTTGTGTTATTCACAAAAGGACTTGAAATGAACTGACATATTAAATAGGTTAAAATGTGTTAATGTAAAAAGAACACCTTTCCTCCCTTTTAAAACCTCTTATTGTGCATTTGACCTAATGAATAAATCTGTTATTACAGAAGCATCATTAGAGTGAGATTGATGGTTACTATAGCATTTAGGGTAGCTCAGCAAGATAGTAAATAATTAAAACTTTAGTAGGGTGTAAAATAAAAYGAGCTTGATTCATTCTGTGACCATACAGGAAACAAGGTGCTTTTTCTTCCGCAATGAACATGTCATACATAAAACAATACCACAGATGCAACTTTTTAGACGATTCTGACTTTTTTGTCTTGACAAWTTTTTTATAGTTCTAAAGATCCTAACATTTTTAAAAAATGAGTTAAAAGASAGTGGGAAAGAGAGGCAATGAGAGGGAATATTTTAAAGTAGATCTAGATGGTGATGGTGTGGGAGGCTTGACATTTTGAAGTTTCTACTGACCGGACAGTAATTTTCAAATAACTTATTAAAATAATTTAAACTACTAGATTGAAGGACTGAGAAGGAACCCATGAAAAAAAAGATACTGAAATGTAAGCTTAAATGGGGTGAACATAGGCAAAGAAAAAGACTTTAAGAGGTGTTTTCCCTAGGATTTAATATTGACTTGCCATATGGTATAAAAAATGTGATAGGTCTGCACTTATAAGAAACAGTTCGTACAGGGTGACTTTTCTGGGACTGTCAAGATCTGTGTTTTGATGAGTATAACTGGGACAGCATAACATCATGTGAAGCAAAGTATAATTCGTGGGTGTTTGCTTTACTTATTCTATTTATTTTATAAATTTATCTGACTGAAAGTAGAGACAGATCACAAAACAAGTCAGCAAATGAAAACAAAGTCATATGACTACTTTGTGTGAATGATAAATGRTTTCCATACAATTGAAATGTTTTTTGCTGCTATTTTTGCTCAACACTCGTACTATGAGAGTTCAGATGAAGGAGTGAAATACATTAAGATTGTTCCTTGTTTATATGGAATTGTGTGCCTTTGTGTGAGCCACAAAGCARGGGAAGGCTTAAATTGTGTAATTGTTTGTACACTCTTGTGATGCTTTTTAGTAATTAAGTGCTGCACTCATATTAACAGATATGTTTGTAAAAATGCTCATTACCTCCAGAAGGTATTGTTATCCCCTTTGTAAGTGTTGATGTGAAGCCAATTAGCCTATTTTTGCTTTAAAAGGTCTAGAAATGTTTATTGAGGATTACCCTGAAAAAAAAAATACTGCCTAGTAGCTTTTAAGAAAATTGGCTTTTGATGAAAGTTTTCCAACAATCAGTTATTATAAATTTAGTTTTGCTACTGAGATCTGGGTTCTGCCTGTCTTTCTTCCTGGCGGCAGAGTGGATATTTGCAAGAGAACTACATTATTGCTTAATCACATCTGTGGTGTGACTTAGGAAACCTATGTTAACGTGATTAACTCTGTTAATTGATCATATTCAGAAGAACTGGTGATTCCATTTAGATTTTATTCTGTAAAAATTAGAACATACTCAAGATCAAATTAAAAGGGACAGTTGCAATGCAATAAAGCTTAGAATATTATACATCTGAAAGTGCAGTCAGGCAGCATCACTTCACAAAGATAAAATACATTAGGGCACATGCACTTGTGACTGAGTGATTGGGACATTTTGGAGTAACACAAATTGGTTAGGGTTTGCAGACATAAAACGAGGCCATAAATAAAACCTCTGAAGAAATATTTGCTATTAATAAAAGCTAATGTCAACAGCACAGATTTAGTAGTTAGGGGGTGTGTGTTAATGTTGCTAGTTCTATCCCTGTGTCACTTACCCTGCAACCAAAAGAGCTATTGAACTATAAAATGTATGGATTGAGRTTGCTTTTAAGGACAGCATTAATATTATAGAGCCCCAAGTGCAACTATTGTAAATCCATGCACACCTTCCAAAAAAAGAAAAAAATGCTGAGGGAATACTTACATATATATTTGTTGTTTGTATAGAATTAGATCAGTTTTCATGATTGAATTTGTGTTCTAAAACTCACTTATTCAAAAGAATGCTATAGAAAGTTTAGAATTATTTTAGTACCCCCACACAATGTTTCTTTTGTGAACTGAGCTGTAAAAGCTCCATTGAATTCTGCAGGTTGTAATACAGTAGGCAGAGTCAGACATCCTGCATCCCTGCTAGAAATGACAAAACTGGTTTCACCAGTACGTTCTAAAATTAGATTGTACAATTAAAAATACCTACTGTCTATATCTGCAAGAAAGTTAGAGGAAGCCAAGAAGGAAGACAGGCCTTCCTTTTATAATCAGTGCTGAAATCCAGATCTACTAAAACACAGTGTGGAATTATATGTTCTTATGTCAGTATGTAGTTTTGTCTCTTGAAATTAATTGGATTCAACGATTCAAGTCAGAGTATATCTGAGCATGAGYACATTAAGGATAGAAACTGAAATTCATTATGTTAATATATCAATGGTATGTTCACCCTGCTCAGTGCTGTTCCATGCCAGATATGCTGATTCTAAGCAGCAGTATTTCAGTGTTTTTACAATATTCTCTTTGTCTAACATACTGCTTTCACACTGAYATGCCTACTTGCTTCTCCTGAGACGGGCAGGATATCTTTCTGCAGCCTTGCTYTGCACCATGAAGACTTAACCAAAAAAAAAAAATAAAAAAATTACGTTTTAGTATGGTATATGCCACAAAATAATTTCTTTTGGTAAAGGATTTTTGCTTTCCTCTGTAAAACAGACTCAATTCTGTAAATCAACTGCCAAATGTGGATGACCAGATCTATACCAGAGAGATACCTTCTCACTGMCAGATTCATTAATTTCAATTGAGTTACTCTCAGAGATTAATTTGACTCATTAAATCAAAACTAAGTTCTCACTAAAATTAGTTGTAGCCCTCCTGCTTGTCTAAGAAGCCTTAAATATCTAAACTATTATTAGATCTGATAAATTAATTAATACGCTTGAAAAAGTGTCAGTCAAAACATGAAGAACATTTTATATTTCCACCTATCTGGCTGATTGCAATAGCTCCAGCTGAGCATGATTATCTCTCAATTRCAAAAGCAACAGCTAAATGGAATGATAGAATTATAGAATCACTTAGGTTGGAAAAGACCTTCATGATCATCAAATCCAACTGTACATTAAAGGACAATGAATATTAAGAACTCTGTGAGAAGAAGAGGCAATAACATATCTTTCCTCAGTATTTTGTAGGGTGGCACAAACTTTACTGTGCATTGTTTTATGATCCAAAGTTATTTTCCTTTGGGTTGTAATAGAGAGGAAAAGCATTGAGTGGACCTTAACAAAGACATGAATGYAAAGAGAAGCACAAATCAAAAGTGTCTTAAGCATTGAGATTACATATTATTGATATTATTACTATTRTTATTATTATTACGACATTATCTCTTTATTAAAACACAGAGCAATAGAATATTTGAAAATTATATCCAAGAGACCAATCCAGTTAATATGCAATTTGTGGRGATAATCAATGCTCTCTGTTGAGTTGTAGAGTTCACATGTACTCCAAATTTGTGCTGTCACTTAGATGCACATTCTTCAAAGCCAACTTAAACACTTTTCCTGAGTATCATAAGTTCCACTCTATATATGTGCTTATTAGCATATACATAAAAACATATATACAGATGTCTTCACTATGAACTTTCTCTCTTTAGAGAAAGGCAGTATCTTCTATCAACTAAAAGCATGTAAACTTTTTAGATCAGAGTGGATTTGACCTACTGTTAATTGGAACAGAATTTGGTGAGGACCCTTTTTTCAAATTTGAACCTGAAATCTAAAGAATGATGAGGCATTTTCATTAAAATCCATCTGTGAAATGGAAACTTCTCCATTCAATTTAAACTGGACTTTTAATCCCTTAGATACTGAGTAGTCTTATTACTTGCTGCAAGTCTTAGTGAGAGAATATTAGGGCGCATGATAGATATTTATTTGACAGTCATCTTTTATTCATGACACATAACAGAATGTACGTGGCTAATGGCCAGGAAATAATCACTCTTTCACTGAATGCATGCATTTAGGTGTTTTATGAAGATGCATGAAATCAGGAAATTCCCAAAAGAAAACTGCTTGTTAGCCTTCTGCTGCTGATATATTTTATCTTGTTCCAGATGATCATTCAAACTTTTTTTGCCCATTACTAGTTATGATAATAAGAACTTTGTAAGAAATTATAATCTGATAGTGTGCTTCTCTGAGTTACATGGCAAAAAAAAGGTTTTATAGTTGGTTAAGAGAAAAACCTTACATGCTTTCAGAAAAATTTGTACTGTACTCATAAAATTATAAAATATAAATTAAGACCAAGGGCTTAACAGTGGATCAAATTATGTGTAAAATTATTGAAACTGTTTATACTTATATATTGTTTAATAAATTGGCAGTTGAGTACAGGAAAATATTCATATACCACCATTAAATTGAGCATTAGATAACTTGTTTTTTGTGCTGAGAAGTGTAACTGTATTTGATTGAGTTAGAGAAAATCTAAAGCAAAGACCTTTAATTGGATTTTGCAACAAAATTCATTGGAATTTCATGAAACGTACATTTTTTAAATGTCTGGTTAATATCACTTTTATCCTGTTCTTATAATGAAATGAGACTGGTTAAGTTATTTTATTATATTGATTTAAATTTTTGTTAACTGTGAAGTATTCATTACCATTATTGTATTCCGTTATTTTAAAAGGTAAACTGAAATACTTGGGTTCAGTTGTAGCAATTGTATTTTCTTAATCATATTTCAAACAAAGAAGGACACTCTGAAAATTAGATATGTCATCAAGCACCCTATTTAAAGTCTTATATTGTGATTAATCTTAACAAGACTGTTTTAACATTTGGAAAAAAAAGCATGTACTCTAAATAAATGATACTCACACAAAAGCATGCACATAAACAAACACATGTTTAAGGATTACAATGTACTTTTCAGTAATTACACRCTCGAAGCTATTTAGTCCTCTCTTAAGCACTGGGTAATTGGTCTTGAGGAGGGTGAAGACATAGGTTGTGGTAACAGCTAGATAAAGAAAAGTAATATTAGAATATGGAACTTCCTTAAAAATCTTATTACAAAGGCTGCCAGTGACCTTCTGCAAAAGAAATGTCAGTGAAGCACATGCAGCCTGACTTTGAAAGAYGAAACTCAACAAAGCAAAGCAAGGAACTATTTCTGTAGCTGGAACCAAAGGAACAACAGACAAAGAATTTTGAAGTAAAATACTACAGTCAAATGGATTTCTTGAATTAAGAATGACTGGAAGAATGTGGGTGTGTGTTACATAAGCAATTGTTAGATGTAAGTAATCTTGCAATCTAAAAAGGGTTATTTGTTTACATATAAATAAATGACTTCTATGCATAACTGTAGCCTTAAGTTGAGACCAAGCAATACTGGGCCACTCATTCTTGATGATCTTAGCTGCTTGATTGTCAGGCATCTTTAAAACTGACACAATAAAAACTTTTCTTCAGAAATCTCAAACTCTGTTGCAAATGGAGGCAAGGGATTGAATCTGTTGCTTCTCAGGTTTATTTTTCTCAGAAAAATACAGGGTGTCCCCCCCCCCCTCATTGCTTAAATAGGAAATTCTAAGATCAAATAAATAACATTTCACATTTTTTTTAATCTAAAATTGATCCATATGGGTATGGATATATTAACAATTAGAGAGGTGAAGGAGAATAAAGGAGGAAAATAAACAAACTACAAGTAGTTTCAAGTGATATTTTAGTCACTTTTCTGGGTCTTCTGTAATAGCATGAAAATAACTTTTAAATAAAAGTTATCCTTTTTTTTCATATTTAAACTGTATTTTTTGCAGTTAAATATTCCAATCAAAAGTTTTCTATGAACTTTTACTGAAGATGTGCAGGATCTTTGAACATCATGGCCAAAATCTGAAACTCATCATTTCACAACTAAGAAAGTAACAAAAGCCTTTTCCAAAAATGTGACTCTAAGGAACAAAATTGAATCTGGAATTTTCTTAGTAGTCTTCAACAGTAATAAAAAGAAATAGTCGTCATTTGCAAGATAACATTCAGACAAGTTTAAAGCTACCTTGAATTTAGATTTTATTATTTTCTGCAATTTCTCTATGTTGTAGAAATGTCTGGTATCCTGAAAAGAAATTGCAAAAAAATAAGTGCTAAATAAAAACAAACAAAAACAAACAAACAAACAAACAAACAAAAAAAAAACAAAAAACCCCCCAAAAAACTAAACCAAAAACTTTTCAACGTATTTTAAAATTTTTTTTAGAATTTTTTAGTAAAAAGGGAAGCAGAGATGCATTTTGAGAGTAACTTTTTATTTAAAACCCCCCAAATTTTGAAGGAAAATTTCAGCCTATTCTATTGAGTTCTCAGAATGATATTGCAAGGAGGTTGCCGTTGTTGCTGTGTATTCTACTTTGTTTATTACAAGCCTCATGCTATAGAGAGCACTGAACTTATTGAAGCTGTGAATATATTTCCTTCATTTTAATGATGTTTATTACTTGTTCAGTTTTACACCTTCTTTTCAATTTGCTTTTTTTTCTGTGTGYCCTGATCCTATTATTCTTTTCTGTCCAATCGTAAGGAAGACATAACTGGACTTTGCTATATTCACTGAGAATGAGCAGCTTTGAGCCGATTATACTGTGTCTCCCACTATGTTTTCATCCTTTTCCAAGACCTTACTTGCCTCAATTAAAAAGGAATAGAAKGGGTTGAGAGGGAGTCCATCACTAAGCAGTTGTAAACTAGAGTTTGAATGAATAAGATAAAAAGAAGTAAAGAAATTCAACTCAATATTCCAGGACGTTCCAGTTGTATGCTCCTAGATTCCTGCATCTAAAGAAGGCAGAGAATTTTACAAAACTTTTTTTTATTAAAAAGACAAATGTATTAATCCTCCAAAGCTTGAGAGCTGAGTCCAGTTCATTTACTGAGCCTATGAATATTGGAATCCAAATTTCTCAAAATATTTCTTTGACTGTTCTTGCTTGTTTTTGATGTTTCTCATGTTCAAGTTTTTCTTAGAACCAGAAGGATGAAGGCACACACACTGCCTTTTTGAGTAGTGAAAACACCACTAACCTTTCTGTCTATGGAGAGATCTGAGAAGCATGGATGGAAAATGATTCCAAACCTGCTCTAGCAGCAGGATATGACAATCTGGGGCAAGACTGCACCATTCCTCTGGAAGGTCAGGGAAGAGGAACTTTCATTATATTGCACATGGATATATGATTTTATATAGATATATATGTATATAACATGTTCCACAGTTGCTATGATTTTATAAGGACTATTAACTGATTGCCTTTGCATAAAAATTTTTGCTATGGCTCACATTTTGAACAGTTGTTACTAAGTAGATTAAATTATTTAAGTGGTTAATAGTTCTTGTTTTAATTTGCTTAAATTATGTTATTCTTTAGAAAAAATGCTTTCTTATATATTAACTTCAGTACTCCCTGATTTGTCACTGTGTTACTGAAATGAGACTTTCTACAGAACCAATCTAAACCAGATGATGTAGAATTTTCATCCTGTAATTAGGGATGAATGAAGCTCAGAAAGCTTTGGGTTTTGGATAATCTTTCCAAAGTTAAGATGCTTAGCATGTKTTTTCATGAAGTTATCTGGCTGGAGGTGATGTTTTTGCAAGGAAGATGTAGCTTCTTTCAGTATTCAGATGCTTCATATACATAGTTGCTCCTTAATAATGAAAGAAATCCCTAAAATAAAAAATTATAAAAGGTATAGGAGGTGAAATTCAAATAATGAAAACAGTTTGGGAAGGAATTCAGCAAGTTAATATTTCCCATGGTAGGTGTTCCTACCATTTCGCTGCTTAACATTTGATCTCCTCTTTTCTCCATCTTGAGAATTGAAACAGAAAAGTATTTGCAGTGCCCTTTTGCACAAGGTGAGCTTTAGTATTTGCCCTGAAATGACAAATCTCTTTTTCTCTTTCCTTCTTCTCCCAGAAATTGCAGATATGACTGTAAGTGGATGTGCACGTTTTGTGGCAGAGAGGCTTACATCATCACSTAAGTTATCCAACCATTTTAATCCTTATAGATCAGACATATTAATGTGCATATGACTTTGAAGCTGTAGCTATTAGCTTCTGGTGTAATAAGACAGGACTCAGCATTTGCAATTTCATCTCATCTAGAACTCCTTCTGACAAGAAAAAATACCTGAGGTGCTTAAGAGTCCTTCACAATCTACGATTCATGTTCTATTAAAACAGACCTCTCTGACTTAATCTCTTGAAGGCTTTCTTTTGCTCACCYTTTTCTTTAAGGTATATTTCATATAAAATAACTTTAGCTAATAACTTAAAATATCTTTAGCGTCAAAATATCTAATTGCAATAAAACTCAATCACTTTGAATAAAACTCTTTAATTATATCTGATTTGTGGACACAAGCACTGTAGCATGAGAGGTACATTTATTAGGTGCATTTAGRCATCGTGGGTATTTCTTGTCTAATAATAGTTCATCAGCTTGTACTGTAGCATGATGATGTGAAAATCTTTTCTGTCTTAAAAGGAGATCCAATGTTTTAGATTTGCATTTGCTACATAGTTACAGAGTAACAGTGTGGATATGTATTTTCTCTCATTTTGTTTCTCAGAGAAATACTTTTGTAAGGGCTCTGCATTCATGATTCAAAGAAACCTAAGTGGGTTTTCTCAAAACTCAAGGAGTAAGATTGTGAAAGTGTTTGGTTTGGGGTTGTTTTTTTGAGGGGGGTTGGTAAAGTTCTCCACAGCTGCTGCAGAGTATTTAGCATCGTACTTTACTTGCTGCATCTTTAAACAATCTATTGCTTTTAAGGTGTAATAGTTTTTTGTGTTCTTGTTTTTGTAAGAATGGAATAAGCATCAGATCTCTTTTAAATAATCATTTTTTTCTTGCTAAATATTTACATTTAAATGTTGATCCAAGTAAATGCGTAATGACTTCAATGTGACCTTAATGCAACTCTACAACTTTTAAGTTTTCCCYGGTATTCTCAAGGAAAATGTTACACAAATGTCATCTCTTTGTGACTGTAGTTTTGGGAACATGAACTGTGTGTGGGTTAGGCATGGCAAGCAAGGCAGGCCATGTCCYAGAAAACTTTCTGTTCCTTCTGTGCCCACTGTCACTAAAATATCTGCTCAGTATAACTCATAAATGAAGAAAAAAAACAACCACAAAGTGTTTTTCTTTCCTCATTTGTCCTTCAATATACATTCTCAATTATTATTTCCTAATTTTTTATTTGTTTATGAATACAAATGCATKGAACTCTTCCGATCCTAAGGCTACCAGTTGTAACACATTATTGGGCAGGATTGTTGTTTTATTTCTGTGGAGATCTCTCATAATGTAGTGGATTGACTTAAACAAGGAAGAAGTGAATCTTGATTTAAATAATAAATTTTCATATTTTGCTTTTTTATTTACATATTCCCACATATAAAGTTGTTTCTAACTAATTAACGCTGGTTGTTATAAACTCTATGCTTTATAGTTGTTTTTTTAATCATCTAATTTAATATGTATTTATGCAGATACTTTTGCACATCTATTATTTTTGCAAGGAATTAATAAAGATCTCAAATATGCCTAAATGAAGGCTTACTTTTACACATTTTTGATTCTTTCAATTAAAAGGATATTGGAGTTCAACTATAAAGAAGCAAAACAGAGGTTTGATAAATAAAATACCTCAAACACATTAGGAAAAAAAATGTTTTTCAGAGAAAACTACTTGGTTTGTAGTAAAGGAACCACAGGTAGATTAAAAAGTTTATTAAAATGTGTATAATATTTGTGACACTTTGGATGTCTTCTTATGACACCTTCTTTTTTATTCAGAGAGTSGAGATAGCTTTCTTCTTTGTGTGACCACTGCTTGTTAATAATTCAACAATTCATGGTGAAAGAAAAGCTTTCTCAGTAAACACAAAAAAATATTTCGAATTTCTAGGTCTTTTTGCGTATTTTATCATAATCCTCATTGTGTGCTCTGAAATTATACAGGTATCTAAAAATTCTAAATTAAAAAAAAAAAAACAAAACAAACAGATACATGGAATCAGAAAATGAAAGCAGGAATTTCTCAACGGCAGAACATGCAGTAACAATATCACATGCAGTTTAAAAACTCCAACATAACTAGCAGCAAACTTGAGGATACCTTACAGAATGAAAGTAAATACAAAGTGTTTGATGGAAACAGGGCAAAGAAGGGTAGTCTGTATTCCTTAAGGAGAATAAAAAATGGTACAAGAAACAGAAGGGAGACAAAAATATCTGTGACCATGCCCACATGCAATTAAAAGGAAAAACAGTCAGGAGAGACCCAAAAATGAGTGCTGACGGCAGCACACATGCTCATCATAAGTAATAGTGAAAAAAAAAAAAAAAAAAAAAAAAAAAAAAAAAAAAAAAAAAAAAAAAAAATTAAAAAAAAAAAAAGAACAAACAAGATTAAAATTATTAGATATATAGTTTTATATAAACATTCTTAATCAGAGGCTCAGATTTCATCCCAAAAAAAAAGCAAAATTATGAAATAAAACACACCATATACCATACAATGAAGCAGATATAGAAAAATTTTAATCAGTGAAAGCTTCAATTTTTTAGCAACTTGATGGGAAAAAGTCTGGTGTAGATCCCTAAAGATCATTTAAAGTTAAGAGAATGACTGAAGATTTTCGGTTTTGAAGAAAAGCACATATGTCATGTAAGTTCCCCTCATGTTCACAGTATGTTGTAATATGTCTGTTTGCTTATTGAGTGTTTTGTCTTTTCATTCCTATTTTTTTAATTTAGGGAAAGTCAGTATAAAGTGAGTGGAGCTGCAGAAGTGGGGTTAAAGMTCAAGGGAATAGGGCGATGTATGACAATGTGGCTCTTAGATTCTAATGTGTAAAAACTATGTCTATGAGTTAGAACATTATGATATTCTGTACTTCCTTTGCTTACTTATCTTCACCTTCATTATTTTTTTAATATGTTAAGTGTTCTTGTTTTTATCAAAAATCTTTTCAACCTGCAAATTACACTTTCCTTTCAAATTGTGTGCCCCTGCTTCCTTTGAGATGAAAGGCACAGACAACCAGAGAGGAACACCACTCTGTTTAAGGAACAGGTGAGTGGGAGCAGATCACAGGTCACATTTTATACTGCGTTCTATATTGTAGGATTCGGTATCTGAGCAGTACAGGTCTAAATAGACAGACTAAGAAAACTCAGTCCTTTTTATGCTTTTCAATATGTAAAAATAATTATGTATATAATTTATATGCGTGTTCTTTATAGAAACCTTAATCAGTTGCTTTCCAAATATTTACTTTTACATTTAAAGATTTCCTTAATATAATTAAAATACTAGATTTAAAAAAAAATAATTATTCATTAACAGAAAAACATATCTGCCTTATACATATCTTCTGCTAAAGACAAAAAGATAAGGATTTTTAACACATGACATTTTGTTTGTCTGTCAGTACCATAGGTTTATTGCATAAGGAAAACTCAGCAGTCAGACCCTGTCTGGAATTTGAGTAATACCAGGAAATCCTTAAAAGCTGCACCTAATCTTTCATACATATTTAAATACTGGCATATTATGTTATGTCTAGGGCTTTAACTTGCATTCATTTTGGTAGATTACATAGTGTCTGGCCACATTAAAGCCTGAAATCTGTTTTAATGTAAAATAAATAATTTTCATTTCAAAGTAGTTGCAATTCAATTAATTAATATTAGGAAACTAGGTGAAATTATTCTAATTTGGGCATACATACGTGTAAGCATAAAATATGATTCTGTCACTGATTTCTTACCATACATTTCTTTTTTTTTTTCCTGAGCTGACCAATTTTTTTCTTTCAATTTTTTTTTCAACAATTTTTATAGAAGTCCCCTTGAGAGACATTAGATGTTTAAATAGGGTATTAGCTGACAACCAACCTGAAAAGTAGACGACATGATTCCTAATCAGCAGAAAGCCCAGTGATTTATTACTGTCGATTAGTTTGAGATTCTCATTTGTCTATAAGGACCTGGAAAGCCAGTCAAAGGCTTCTGGGAAGTGACAGACTTTTAAAAACTTCAGTAGCTGCTAATCAAGTGCTTACCAATTGATCACTAAACCACAGGTTCATRAGATCATAGGGGATATTTCAATTGCTTTACAACTGAAATGCTCTGGACTAGTGCAGTAAAATTATGTTTTAAAAATTGTTAAGGAGCACATAGGATGGAACACCACTCCTATAAGGAAAGGCTGAGGATTAGGTTTGTTCAGCCTAAAAAAGGATCCTTAAGCATGACCTAATTGTGGCCAATTTAATTGCTCTATGGTTCTGTATGCTGTATTTGAAAGTAYGAAATGTTACCCCTTCATTAAATTACCAGATTACCTCTAAATGAGAGGGAGAAGACAAAGGGACAGTGACAAGAGCTAAATACTGTAATAGCAAATGCTTCTCTCTCAAAATTTGACAAGAAGGTTTGGATTTTTTTTTTTTTTCCTGAGGAAAGAAAAAGATCAATTTAATTGTTTCAGATACACAAGTCAAATGACAATGTAATAACTGGTTTCGATTATAGGATTGATTGATTGGATTATAGGAAGACTGCACTGTATTTCTCATTCTGCATTTCTGGTTGCTTTTGGTATAGCTGCAGTTTGCCTCTATAACAATCCAGAAAACAGCTTTGGTATTTTATTTGAAAACCACATATGATTATGCATTAAACATAAATGGAAATATATCAATGCAATCTTACTTTTCATCAAAAAAATTACCAGTGAAGAATATAACAAGTGTAATATTTGTTCTGTTAATCTAAATTGTCTGCATTAATTTATGGTTTTAAAAATGATACTTTCTTTCAATCCGTTCACAATTTTCCTGGTRATATTTCCTTTCAGCCAATTCTTTTCCTGTGTATGGAATCTACTTAGCTTCTCCTTGTACAGAAAGTGCTTTGAGTAATTGATAATCCTCATTACCTATAATTAACCTCAGCAGAAAACAAAAACANCCAAAAACCAAACCCCAAACCAGTTCCACAAAATTGAACAAAAAAAGAATACAGTAGTTATGAGGGAAGGATTTTGTCATTCTTTATAAAATATCTTAGAACATGGGAGCATATTTTTTAACCTGAACCTATCTTATGCATATTTAAAAATAGGAATATTTATGTGTTTTACTTCATGATTCCTAATAAAATGCCCATCTAGTCAGAGATATTAAGTTGGATATGAAATTTAGCTCAATCTATAATAAGAAAACACCTTAAATACTAAAATACTTGGATCATTTACAAATAGCACCTTTGGTGTTGTTCCCCAAAACGCAGTGGTATATGGGCAATAGAATATCCACATATCAGTTCAGTGATATATACAAAGGAGTCTTGTCTCTTTCAGTTGTGAGAGTTCTTCATGTCAGTTTTTAGTTGCTAGGTTGTGTAGGAGGTTAAGAGTTATTTTAATGTGTACCTGTAAATGAAAATTCCCTAAATGGGAATGTAATCAGATCATTTTCTTTATAAAACAAGACACAGTGAGTTATAGATTACTTTTTAGCTTTCAGCTGCAGGCTAAAGTGACAAGRTTTATTGAGGCAGCCTCCTATCAAAGAAGAGGGTTTGATCTCTCTGCTATCCTACTTTCTACTCCTCCTCCTTCCTTTCTCTTGCCCTAGTTCTGAGAGTGCATTTTCTTTCCCTTCTTGATTAYCATTATCAACTCAGAAGAAAGATGTTCATTCAGGGAGAGGGAGGAGAAAGGTGTTAGTTTGAACTAGTTCATGGAAGGGATCAGTGGTGCTCCAGTGTTACAACAGAAATGGCTGTTACAGGGAGCAGTAAAGTCAGAGGCACACCATGGAGGAAAAGGCTGTTTTGCTCAATGAAAGTGTGACATTAGAACAGCATCGCCTACCATGTAATTTTTCAGATTATACTGTAGTGAAAACACTACTTTTAGTTCTAAGTATTCACCATGTGTATATATCCAAAAAAGGGAGATAAAGCTGGTAGAGTTTAGAGCACAAGTTTATGAGAAATGTCTGAATGAACAGGRGTTGTTGAGCCTGGACAAAAGGAGGCTGAAGGAAGATTTTATCACTCTCTACAACTGCCTGAAAGGAGGCGGCAGAGAGGTGAATGTGGTCTCTTCTCCCAAATGAGAGTCGACAGAACAAGACAGAATAGCCTCAAGAGATGCATAGATTGGGTATTAGGGGAAAAATCTTCGCTGAAAAGGTGGTCAAGCATTGGAATGGGCTGCCCAGGGAGGTGGTGGAGTCATCCCTGAAGGTATTTAAAAGATGTGTAGATGAGGCACTAAAGGACATGTTMTGGTGTTGGGCTTGGCAGTGCTGSGGGAATAGTTGGACCCGATGATCTTAAAAGCCTTTGCCAACCTAAAGGATTCTATGATTCCATTATCACAGGATGTGTTTGTACAATATTGAATGCAGAGTGTTATGGAAGACCAAAATAAGCCCTTAGTCAGTACAAAAATGGAATAACTACATTGAATTATATCTATGCTGATATAGGTCTGATGGAATATAATACGATTAATCAACTTGTTAAATACCATTTTTCCCTAATGGACAGAAGACAAGAAGTTTCAAGASCAGTGTATTATCATTTTTATTTTAAAACAGACTGCCACATTAGGGGAGAAAAATATTATTAAGTTATGTTTACACTGCAGAACAACCCAGAACAGGGGAGTAATTTTATCATGGGATTCCTACACAGGGGAAAGATCTGAATGGACTCACTAWTTAGTAGATTACAAAGCTACTGAGTTATGAGTCTTTATGAAAAGTTCATTGCTGCAGTTTCTCAATCAACTATTAAGAGAACTATTGTAATGCTACCATTTGTTTTTTCATGTCTTGAGTTCCTCTAGAGCGTTTATCAATTGCACATAAGGAATAGCTTCAATAATGAGGGAAATCTAAAGTTGTTTTGAATCTAAAATGTGAGATTTTTTTTTGTTTTTGAGATTGCATGTGGACTTTATTCAGCCTTAAGTGGTAATCAGTAACACCAGTAATCTGTGAAAGTATATGCAGGAAATAAATGGAAATTAGTAAACTACAGCTGAAAGAAATGCATTCTTTCCCTCTAKTGAAAAAAATGTATTTTGTAGCAAACTATTCAGGTTGTTATTATATGGTCTCCTATAGATGTCAAATCTCCATAAGTGAGACAGAATTCTGAGAAAGCATATAGTTTGTCATCAGATGAAAAAGGGCATATAAACTGAGGCTTTGGAAAAATATATTACTGGATGCAAGCAGAAATACATAAACACTGTAAACATAAAAGCTATTTCCTTGTTCCTGTGGTGATACACTTTACAAAGTGCTTTCATTATTGTACTGCATTTCTGTATGACATTTGCTTCTGGAATGCTTTCTCCTGTTCTGCTGGTGTTTTTTTCCTCCCTGTTTTTTTTCCCCATAAATGGCAAAATTTACAATACTGGCATAATTCTCAGAACAATTAATTACGTCTTTCTTTCAGTTCATGGTCAAAGCTAGTACTGGAAATAAAAGTCTCCTTTGATAACATGCAGCCTTTTGCTAGATGGATTCATATGAAATATCCACCATTTGAATGCTTTGCACTGTGGTGCAACTAAAAGATTTCTTCCACGAGAAATGGGACAGTCATTCTGCTTATCRTTAGAGGGTCAGTGACTTTAGATTGTGGCTAGAACACATGAGATAACCCTCAATGGAAACAGATCCTGTGAATGTAATACTGCTTGTATCAAATGAGTATTAAAACACAATCATTTGGCACATTTCCTGCTCCTATTTTATGAAAATCACAGCCATGCACTTAGATATTAAGCAGGATATGTCTCAGTCTATAATCTGTTCATTTTATTCCGGAACAGATAATAGATTTGAGCTAATATATATGAAAGAGTTAAGGTCTGTGATTTCAAGCAGGACTCTACCAATTYATCAAGAAGTTTGCACTTCTAATATATCTGGTCTTTGAACATACAATCTAACTACTGTTTAGAAACTCAGCTATGCAGGACTGAGATCTCTAGTTGCTGCATAGTGCAATACTAGGCATGAGCACCACAAATCATTTCAAGTGCTCAGGGAATTTGCTGGCCAAACCCAACTGGATGGGAGGACTGCAGAAGACACTGAATCACAGCTGTGTATTTAAATATCCAAAGTTTGATTCCAGCATGTGYCTCCACAAAGAACTTAGACTATGCTTCCTAAGTAATTGCCACAGACATTGGTAGAAATAAATGGCATTTGGAAAGTATAAATATGTGTAGATATAGCAGAGGTCACCTGCATCTGTAAAAGTAGAATCACTTTAAGTAGCTTTTAACACTTGCTTCTTTTGAACTTAAACGTTAAGAACATCAATCTATTATAATTCTCTAAGCATTTTATTTTGCCCAGTGCTCCTGGAAAAATAGATTTTCTGCTCTTTTTTGCACCACAGTGGGCTCATGCTAAGTGTATCTTTTGTGCAAGGCCCTCCTGTCCTGTTAGACTTGTTATCAACTGCTTCTGAGAGCTCGCTGAGTGAACCAGAGTTTGGTATCTGCTGCCTTTTCTGATAATGCACAATTTCATCCTGGGATAACAGCAAAGGTCCAGAAAATATGAGCAGGGCTTGAAAGCAGAATGATAAAAATTCAGTGATGGTCGATTACTGATCACTGAGAAAACACAGCCTTGAGAGCTGGGTGAAGATAGTTTTGCTTTTGGAAAAAGAGAAGCAGCTGAGCAAAGTTTAAAAAGAGCAGAGCAGTCACATGCCATGGCCTGGGAAAACAATCCTGCCTCAGTGCTGCTGAGTGCAAAGCCAAGAGGGAGGGGATGGGTTGTCAATGCTCTAGAAACATGACTGTCTTACAAAAGGAAGAGATACGAGATTTGAGGAGCTGGGGGAGAGAAAAAAAARAAAAMCAGCTACTGCATTTCTGTCTTCTCTTATCAACAAGCTCTGTAAGCTGACTAGCCAGGTAGCTAAGATTTTATAAAGGACTAGCTCTATACTTTACTGCATACTCACAACTAATATGGGATTGCATAAAAGCAGTACCCCCAGAACAAATCTGAGGCCCCACCACTGAGAAGCCCAGGCTCAAGAAAGTCCAATGGGATGCCAATGGATACACAGTTGTTTATTACCTTCTGCCAGATCTCACTCACTCCCTGTTTCCCTCTACATTTCTTTCTATCTTTCTACCTCACATTTACTGTTAAATAAAATCCTTATTATTTATTTCAGCCCACGGTCTTGCCTGCACCATAATTCCACCAGAGGTGTCTCTCAGATCACAATAACAGTGTCACTTGGAGTAGTTATCACATGTTTGTTCCAGGCTTTGACATGCTGGCTGCCACTAGACCAGCCCTTAACCACATCMTTAGTAAATTCTACTTTAGCTCCACAGAATTTCATTGCCCTTCCTGTAGACATTTTCACAAAAGGATCTGTTGATTGTAATCAAACAGGTAGTGCATATTGTGGACATTATTACCTGCTTAATGCTTGGGTGTAATATCWTATACTAACTTCGACTATCCTTCATGAAATTTTCATTCTTAAATATATATCTTATATATTTTCATTCTTAAATAAATATCTTATATATTATTCTTAAATATAGCTTTGCAACCCCTATCTTTACACGTCTCTTCAGCAAGGATGTGGTTTTGCTTTCAGTGATTACTGAAAACAATGCCAAAACTAGTAATCATGAACTGTGTCTAAACTCTGTACCTATTGCAGTCTCTATTATCTGTACAATCTGCACATTGCATTTTTTCTCTAGCAGTCATTCCATTAGGTGGCAAAATATGTTATTGGCATTTCTTTTTACAAYGCATCATGCAGTAGACCTCAGTTAAATCTATTATGAAGAATAAATTTTGAAGCAAATAACACAATCACAGGCATTTCTTTATGCAGTATTATCTAGGATAAAGTCACAAGAAAAAGTTTTAGTGCATGAATTTGCCACCAATTCATAGTTAACATCAAGAAAAATATGGTATCTTGCCAACTTCTATTATCATGTATGCTTTATAATGCACTGAAGGAAACTGTAGTCCAGAAAAATGAGCACATATTAAAAGGAACATTCCTATTTAAAGAAGAAAGCCTATTCTGCATCAGGTGAAAGATGCAATAACAGCTTCTTTTCAAGTACTTTCTTTGTTAAAAAGGATATATTAACCATTTGCCAAAGCTGAATTTACTTACACAGTTACTGAGTCTTTTTTATTAGATTTTTTTAAAGAATTCAATTGACAAAAATAAACAAATATATGGAAGTTCAGGGAAAGAGGACGTTGGCAGCTTTTATTGTACTGAGACTGGTATTAGCTACTTTGTATTAACAAAGATGGCTTTTTAGCAATCCAGCTAAAATCCTCCTCTTCCTTTTTTTCAGAAATATTGAAACATCATACTCAGAAAGCTTTAATCTTTATTTCTGTGTTTCTTATTTTCTAGGGCTAGTTGCCATTATTGGTAAGAACTTCATTTTGCTTCATTTTTTTCAGTGAAACATAAGCCATTAAATCAGGTTTCTTTTCAATGCAAGAATCACCTTAAAAAGCTAAGTTTTTCTGGAAATATGTTCTACAGTAAGCTGAAAGTTAGCAGTACTTTTTATTATTATTTAATTTTTAATTATTATTTAATAATACACTATATAATATACTTTTCACCATCCAGGTCAGATGTGAGGCATGATGCAGATGTGAACATGCCTTATTTTATACTCCTAGTGAACATACTGAGTATAGACAGATTCCCACCTGGAGTGCTGGACAGACAGAAGAGACAGATACATCAGGATGGTGGGGGTGAGGGTGGATTTCTTGATCTGCATAGTTTTGCCAGTATGGGATTATTCTTTCTTTTGGAATAAAACCCAAAACCAAACAAAATTCCAAACCAAAATAAAACAAACATACCAAAAAACCTCCCAAACCAAAATTCTGGAATAAGAATGAAAGCTAGACTAAGAAGCTGCTGAATTGCTGCTGTTAAACAGAACCTAAGAAAAAGTTTCCTTGAGCGTATATATAAAATGAGTTCTAAAAAGACTATCCTCTTGTGTTGTACACAATATAGATTCAGCTTATACAGAGGGAAGGTCCATAGTTTGGTCTGTTCATTTCAGTCTTAATAATCCTATGTTGCTATTTTTTTCTTTATGTGTTGCATTAGCACAAAGAGATCTCTGTGGCTGATAGAAACCTAACATTTTGAAGTCAGCAAAGCAAAATTCAATGGAATTGGTCCTTGGGATGTCTGACTTGTCTTTTTCAGTGAGCAATTTCGTTAAAACAAGCAGTTGAGAACAGGACAAACAGTTGAGGACAAACTTTATTCGTATCTTTTTGTGATCATTCACATAAAGCAAGATCTGGACATCATTTTTTCATTCTGAACAAGATTTTCCCACAATTATTTATTTTTTTTTTCTCAGATCAGAGATTGCACAGTTACAGAGATATCTACTAATGCATGTTAGGAAAGAAAAGGTTGAGATTAATGTTTGATATTCTTTTGATATGAAAGACCAAATTCCATGACCATGGTTCAGGGAGAAGCTACACTGTGTCATATCACACATCTCCTCTCTTTAATAAGGTTAGACACAGTCCTGGGGGATTGACAAATGAGATAAAAATAACTGAAATGACTGTCYAAGTTAGAGCAGATAAAAAAAGGATGAATGCATGAGATATGCTTGTCTAATAGGGTACCTAAGTTACTTAGCTTTATAACAGCAATTCCTCCAAAGCACCAGAATATTAAAAGTGAAGAAGGCACACTGCTGGTTGCAGAAGTTTGACAGAACAGAGATGGGTTAGCGAAATGATTTTTTATGAAATGTTCTTCTAAGATGTTATCTGTGCACTTCTCAAGTGAAAATGCAACCCTAATTACTCTCTTACTCTTAGTGGCAATCTCACTCCTTTCTTGATTGTGTGCAATATCATTTCACTAAGTCATAGTAGCCAGCACGGTAGCAGCTGTACTGAGTAAAGTACTTAAAAAGTAATCTGTARTCAATTACTTCCAAGTAATCAGCATTATATACCTGTAATGTTACTTTCCAGGTCCAGYAATCAGCAGCTGTAGTGGATTGGTTTATCAGGAGAACTTTGACAGCCCTGTAAACCAGCTTTTCAGCC